>NC_057798.1:129282844-129287880 GCF_018294505.1 Triticum aestivum
CTCCGTGCGCCCGAGAGGCGCAGCAGCAGCAGCAAGCCGGGCCGCGCTCGTTCGTCGCCGTCTATAAACTACTCCTCTCCTCTCCTCCGCTCCACCCCCATCAGCCCACCCACCCCTCGCCTCCCCTCCTCTCCCCGCCCCCCCGCGCCCTATCCTCTCCTCTTCCACACGATCCCGGCCTTGTCCGCTTCCGCATTTCCCCTCCACCACGCGAGCGCCGGCCCCTCCTATATCTATCGCGCTGCCGCGCGCCCCCGCAGCCGCGTGTGGTGGTGGTGGTGGACTGGTGGTGGTGCTGTTTAGCTAGACTTCCGGTAGGTGGGGAGGAGGGACGACTCGCGCGCGACCTGACCGGATCATGGCCGCCACGCTCCCGCGCGCGGTGGCGCCGCCGCCGACGACGCTGCTCCCGCTCCCGCGCGCCGCGCCGCTGCTCCTCGCGGGCCGCGCCGCCGCCCGCAGGCTCCGGGCCAGAGGGGCCCGCACGCCCGCGCTCGCGGCCACGCGCCGGAGCTGGGCCGTCTCCGCCCGCGCCGTGCTCGACCTGCCGCGCCGCCGGGCGCCTCAGAAGCCCGCGCAGGAGGTATGCGCGCCTGCTCCCCACCCGCCGATCAAGTGCTCGTCTCGCGATTGGGTTTGGTTTCGGGGGTTGGGGTTTTTGTAGGTTCGGATTGTAAGGTGCGGTTATTAGTAGATTGGTTTGTTTACGAAGTCACGGGCCATGACTTGCTTTGACGGATCATAGTTATATCTTTTGCGCTGTAATATGCTTCTGATGGCAAACATTTTCGTTGGGAAATTTGGGCGAGACCAGGATTCAGGAGTCAAGCCCAGGTATCTCCTGAGTCCTGACTACTGTATCGGGTGATAAGGTTCTATGTTGACCTCAAAGTTCATTGCATGTGCTAGTTTTTTTGGTCCCTAGCTCGTGATGATGCACTTGCATACTATCGCTTTTGTTATGTGGTGTTCCTTTCATGGGATTTTTAAAGTACATAGTCTGGCAAGTGCACAAAACACAGCGAATGCAGGTGCAATAAACAAGTGCGTGGTAATAAAAGGTTAGGTGACAGCTGTGGTGGTAGGTACTAATCACGATCAAGTTCCAGGAGTACGACATTGTGTAATGCATAGGTGGAGAATTTGCAACGTACTAGTACTAGTTTTCCATTTCCTTTCTGGAATGCGTTTGAATGGGCTGTGACCTGTGAGCTGTGACAGTTATGAGTAATCATAAACCATATGTGCAGTGCTTTATATCTGACATTAGGAATTCCTTTTTTTTTGTCAGGCTGCGGATTTGAACGATATCTTAGCAGAACGTGGAGCTTGTGGTGTTGGGTTTGTCGCAAACTTGAGTAATGAGCCTTCGTTCAACGTTGTCCGTGATGCTCTTACAGCTCTTGGGTGTATGGAGCACCGTGGTGGCTGTGGATCCGACAACGACTCTGGTGATGGGGCAGGATTGATGAGCGGTATACCATGGGACTTGTTTGATGACTGGGCCAGCAAGGAAGGGCTTGCTCCTATTGAAAGAACACATACAGGTGTAGGCATGGTCTTCCTTCCACAAAACGAGAATTCCATGGCAGAAGCAAAAGCTGGTAATGATTCTGATGCTTTACCACCATACGTCGTACCCATTGTGGATCATTTCTAGTCTTTCTTTTTTGCCGGGATCTTGTCTTTAAAGTACAACACTTCCTAATTTTATATGGTCAGAGATTTCTGCTTCGCGATGCATGTCCTAGTAAATCTGACTCCGATCTCTATGTACTTGTAATGCTGCCATACTTTGGTTGCCATGCCATCGTGGTGCTTGAAACCTACGCTTGGAAAGTTCTTTTGCAGGAAAAGTTTATGCCCTTGGTATAAGAACTTTCCGAAAGGAAATTATTTATTCTGTATTGATAGCCAGATTACACATGTGTTTTTTTCACCTCTACTGTACCACAACACATATAGCTTCCTAAGAGTCTATTCATTTTGCAGCTGTTGAGAAGGTTTTTACAGATGAAGGCCTTGAGGTTCTTGGCTGGAGACCTGTTCCTTTCAATCTATCAGTGGTTGGCCCCAATGCAAAAGAAACAATGCCTAATATACTCCAGATATTTGTGAGAATTGCGAAAGAAGATGACGCTGATGACATAGAGAGAGAATTATACATCTGCCGGAAGCTGATAGAGAGGGCTACAAAATCTGCTAGTTGGGCAGATGAACTATATTTCTGCTCTTTGTCAAGTAGAACTATCATTTACAAGGGAATGCTTCGATCTGAGGTTCTTGGGCAGTTCTATAAGGACCTTCAGAATGAACTGTACAAATCTCCTTTTGCCATATATCATCGAAGATTCAGTACCAATACAAGCCCGAGATGGCCTCTTGCACAACCAATGAGGTTGCTTGGACACAATGGAGAGATTAACACGATACAGGTTTACATTAACTTCTTCAACTTACTGTTAATTTTTACTCCCTGTATCTTACATTATTGTTTAGTGTCTTCCTTTATGCTCGCCAAATGTTTGATACTGAAAACTAGACATACTTTGGGCATTACTCATAGTGTTCCTTTTCTTTGCAGGGAAACTTGAACTGGATGCGATCAAGGGAAGCCACAATACAATCTCCTGTATGGCGAGGCCGTGAGAATGAACTACGCCCATTTGGTGACCCTAAAGCATCCGATTCAGCAAACCTTGACAGTGCTGCTGAAGTACGAGACTGCACACTGTTCATTAATATCGTAACATAAAGCACACATTTCTTTTGCTTCTTGTCCGTACAGCCGCACCATTCACAAGAGTTTGCATACTTGTCACCACTAGAATATTCCAAGGCCTTCTAGGCTGTGTTGAACATGCTTAATGACACATAACTCAGACATCTGTCAAGCTGTTACAAGAGATTAACAATTTGGTTTTTAATGGGTACTGAATAAGCTGTCACTTTAACTTGACTATTTTCTGCACCCTTGATTTACAGAGATGAAAGGGACTAAAAAAGATAAGTAGTTCCATAAATTTCAAACTGTCAAACATACATGCATCTTTTATGCTATTTTGAAGCAAAGAAATTTTGGATAGCGAAGTGGTACCTTGACCACTCGATTTAATGCTAGAAACATGCAGTTGTTGCCAAGTGGCAATCTGACTTATCTGTTTTCACTGTGCATAACAAATCATATATGCTATTCATAACCCCGCCTTTATTTTGAGTATGTATTTCTACCTTAATTACTGGTATGTAATTGTTGAGTCATCACATCCTTTCTTGCACCAGTTACTGTTAAGAAGTGGTAGAAGTCCTGCTGAAGCTATGATGATGCTCGTCCCCGAGGCATACAAGAACCATCCGACATTATTAGTAAAATACCCGGAGGTATGGGATGCATTAGTGAACATATGTTGTGGCCTTGTGGGCATGCATGAAGTCTCTTCCATATTAACTTATGCAAACAATTGTGTCCAATTGAAGCTTCTCTTGGTTTGTGTATTAGGTAATTGACTTCTATGAATACTATAAAGGTCAAATGGAGGCTTGGGATGGGCCTGCTTTACTTTTGTTTAGGTAATATCTCGTCGATCTGTGATTTACCGTTTTATATTTTTTGCTATCTTTATTTTCTGATGTGAAGACAGTTTCTTTACTAGTTTGGTTAAAGTCATTTCATGCATTAGCAGGTTTTGCTTCCTTCTCACTTTGTCCCTCTGTTTCTGAATAGCTGTCATTTAGAAGTTTTGCAAAACAACCAAGGCACATATAGGAAAGACCACATTACTCCCTTTCATGGGGTTACTTGTTATTCTTGGGATGGCATGTTAGTCTACTCAATTGTAATAAGTGACATCAGAAATGGGCTAATGTTAGGGAATACAACTATACAAGGAAACAGTGGCCCAAACTTATCTTGGAGTCATAGCTAGTTTTTCGAGGCTTAAGTACGTATAGCCTTTATTTAACACATTTAAGTTTGACCTGTAATTAGGAACCAAATTTGTGTGCTTATGGCATGTATTGGGGAAGGGAGCTAGTATATACCTAACTGCAGGAACTAAATGATACGGCAATTAGGTGTTTCACTGCAAAGAGAGAATCAGAACACAGAGATGGGTATGTGCTAGCATCACAAGTTGTGGACAATATTTAGTCGTAGAAGTTGAAACCTCTGAATGAGAAGTTTCCAAACATGTATTTGTCTTCAAACAGAGTAGGGAAAATAGCCGTAATTTTTCCGCTGTGCCGTGTTATTTAAAGCATAAGATATCCAAATGCTGCTTTTTCCCAACTGAGTAATTTCTTGCAACAGAGTGGGCTAGATTTACATGTTCTCTTTTGTATACCTCTATGTAGTGACGGAAGGACGGTAGGGGCATGCCTTGATCGAAATGGGCTGCGTCCAGCACGCTATTGGAAAACATCAGATGGTTTTGTTTATGTTGCATCTGAGGTAGGTTCAAGTTACTTCTTCTACTGTCTGAAATTCCTGTTTGGTTACAATGTAATCGTAGAGCGATTTTATATCACATATTAGTGAAGTGTCCATTTTGAAATTCTGAAATTGGAGCATTTGGTTTATCTGCCAATAACTTATTGCAGATATACTGACATCCTTCTATACCAAATCGCAGAGTTCAGATGTCACAAGCTAAACTTAATGTAATATTCAGTAAGTATTGTGCCTATTTGTTGAAGTGTTAGGTCTCACAGCTACACTAGGTGATTAGGAAAAATTATGAAGTTACTTGTTAGTGTTTGATTGCTCTTTGAATGCTATGTTGCTCATGCATTTGTGGCAGCAAGCTTCAATGATCCTACATGGGTTTCTGTTCTTGCCTTTGTGGCTACAAATTCATTCTACGGTGCCAGATCGTGTAAACCTTTGTTTGAGTAAACTTAGATATATCAATCTGTTTTTTGTGTTCCAATACTTGACTTGGATGTAGGCATGTAGCAATAACTTGACATTTTAGCGTATTTTTGGGCTACACTTCTCAGCTTGTTCTCTCATATTGTGCAGTACCAAGATTAGAAGC
>NC_057798.1:129288118-129301176 GCF_018294505.1 Triticum aestivum
GATACTACCGTAGTGTCAAAAAACGTCTTACATTTCGGGACAGAGGGAGTACTTTTTTATCAATCTGTTTTTTGCGTTGCAAGACTTGACTTGGATGTAGGCATGTGTCAATAACTTGACATTTTAACGTATTTTTGGGGTACACTTCTCAGCTTGTTCTCTCATATTGTGCAGTACTTCCATCCTACTAGAGAGTACACAGTACCAAGATTGGAAGTTAATTTTTTTATGCTCGCTTTGTCTTAAATAAACTTCCCTCACACCAGATCCTTTGTTCTGCTGATGAGTATACTCAGAGAGTAAAAGATAAAACTGTAGTTACCATACATGATGCTTCTTATGGTTGTAGTTTGACTAGTCTAGCTTATTAGATAAGAGTTTATACTCTAGTAATACCTTTTGACCATCTCTTGGTAGTTGAATCTGATCTGATTATTTTAAAAGCAT
Source organism: Triticum aestivum (assembly GCF_018294505.1). NCBI lineage: Eukaryota > Viridiplantae > Streptophyta > Magnoliopsida > Poales > Poaceae > Triticum > Triticum aestivum. Next base: position 129,288,566 of record NC_057798.1, read on the forward strand.
GTCATTTAACTATATGCTAATAGTTGACGAAGTAACCTTGGATCACATTCCCAAATGTTTTTTTGTTGTTGTGTGGAAACATTCTCAAATGTTCTACAAGAGTTTGGCAAGTATTACTTTGTAGCATTCTCACCAACTGACTAGCTGTATTAATGAAAATCTACAGGTTGGTGTTATACCGATGGATGAGTCGAAGGTAGTAATGAAAGGAAGATTAGGTCCTGGAATGATGATAACTGTTGACCTAGAGACTGGTCAGGTTAGAATAAAATAAAACAATCTTTTCCTTGTCTCGCCTTTGATCATCAGAGTCTTCTAAAATGTAGATTCTAAACCTCACGAGTCATCCCAGGTCCTTGAAAACACAGAAGTGAAGAAGAATGTGGCTTCAGCAAAACCCTATGGAACTTGGTTGCAAGAAAGTACACGTTCAATAAAGCCTGTCAACTTCCAATCCTCTCCTGTCATGGACAATGAAACAATTTTGAGACATCAGCAGTAAGAACCATGAAATATTGCTCTATTGAACTCCTCTTTACTTTTCCCCTTGTACTTATTTGCTTATGTTTGTTCCAAGAGTTAACATGTATGTATGTATGTCTGTCTGGCAATATGCCTGATGCTTATGTTGAGAAGGTTGTGGACTTGTGGCTGACTATTTCAGTTATGATATATTGCAATGCCTTTTGCTCTTTCTGGGTTATGTATACCTTTTTAAACTATATACATAAAATCATTTGGGTCAACATATTGTATCCATCAAAAAGATTTCCACAGATTACATTATGGGATGTCTGAAGTAAACCTAGCTTGATACAGAAGTATAGGGCATTAGTTTTTTTTTCAGATTTCAGATGATAAACCCCAAAAATGTTACTTTTGATCATGTCATGCCCAGAAATATACTGCCAAAGAATGTGGCTGATTTTAACGTGTGCTCCATGTCTACAACTTACCTATGTTGTTTAAGACATTGTAAGAATTAGAAATATTAGATGGTCAGTCAGACCTGATGTTTAATTTAATGTTATTATATATTTTTTAGGGCATTTGGTTATTCCAGTGAAGATGTGCAAATGGTAATTGAAACAATGGCTTCACAAGGGAAGGAGCCAACATTTTGCATGGGTGATGACATTCCATTAGCCGTGTTGTCACAAAAGCCACACATGCTCTTTGATTATTTCAAGCAGCGATTTGCACAGGTCAGTAAACCCTTAACATTTCAGTAATAGTGTTAAAAAATCTAGGTTATGAAACTTCCTCTATTACCCTTAAATACTTGCACGATATTGGCAGTCCTTGCCAAAAAATTCTTATCCACAGTACAGTTAGTTGGGAAAATTACATCTCCATAGTCGCATTTCAAGGTTATTTTGAAGTAATAACTAATTCCATCCAAATCTTCAATCCATTCAATTATAGGGATGACTTGATTTAATCCCTAAGAAATAATCTCCATCTTCATAGAAACATACCTTAGACGGTGTATATCTATATGGAGGTGTAAATCTAAGCACAAGATATGATACTATCAATAAGGAAGTAAACCGAACAAACATGGGAACTAATTAGTGTGATCTCTACTTGCCAACTAATACTGCACCAACTGAGCCTACATGAACAGTGTGCAGGCGCACTGTGGCTGCACAGCAGTAACGGGTCCTCATTTACAAATTATCTTATTAATCAAAGTCATGTCAGCTTTGTCTTATGAATGTATCTCATTCAATTTCTAGGTTACAAATCCTGCAATTGATCCACTCAGAGAAGGTTTAGTCATGTCTCTTGAAGTTAACATTGGTAAACGAGGCAACATCTTGGAGGTTGGCCCTGAAAATGCTGACCAGGTTAGTTAGTTTTGAAGGTAATGATTTGACCTGTATTCTTGGGGCAATATTTAGATATCATCTTATTGACTTCTCAGGTTACCCTGTCAAGTCCTGTGCTGAATGAAGGTGAACTAGAATCACTATTGAAGGACCCAAAATTGAAGCCCAAAGTACTCTCGACATACTTCAATATCCGTAAAGGTCTAGATGGTTCCCTTGAGAATGCAATTAAGGCTCTTTGTGAAGAAGCTGATGCTGCTGTGAGAAGTGGTTCTCAACTTCTTGTGCTTTCCGATCGTTCTGAAGCACTTGTGAGTAGCTTCTGACTTCTTAATGTGTTAACACAGATATCTACAGCAATCTTTATGCTCCTTGTTTATAGACTCGAACTTTATTTTAAGTAGCTTTCATATTTTTGTTCACCTTTCTTTTTTAATGGGTAAGAAGCAGTGAATGTGCTTGGTTTGAACTTAATTTGTTTTTACTTCGCTTCATAATGGGCAATACTGATTTCTAAAAGTGTACCAGATCCAAATACATGTGTACTTACCATCTACATCTATGGTGCACCAGTACAGTACTCCAACAAAATGATTTACTGGTACCTTGATAAGTGTCAGTTAGTTGCTATTCATGGGCTACCTTTGTCTAATTATGCATCCACCAGGAGCACTATTCACTTGAAAACATCGTGATCCAGTGCTAGGTTATGAAGCCTTTATTTTTTTGTCAACTTCAGAATCTCTCTTGTGCGATGCAATACACTACGGAGATAGAATTATGTATTTTTTTTACACACTTCCTGTATTGCAATTAAACGAATGTATAATGTAGGAACCAACACGGCCTGCCGTCCCTATACTTTTAGCTGTTGGTGCCATCCACCAGCATTTGATTCAGAATGGCCTCCGCATGTCAGCTTCAATTGTTGCCGACACTGCTCAGTGTTTCAGCACCCATCAATTTGCCTGTTTGATAGGATATGGAGCCAGGTATGACTTTCATTTTTAAAAAGATCTGTTTAGTAACAGCTAGATCATTACTTATGTTCGCTTCACTTGACATTCTGATCCAGCATAGATGAATATATAAACTCGCACTCTGTTAGTTTATGAACATGATTATTAAACCAGCATGACTGTTGAATACATACAATGCAATCAAGGTGGACTAATGTCATTCATCACTTTTGGTTGCTTATGTCTTTGCATGTCAACTTTTTGCAACGTATATTTATGAATTATGATTTCTGTCTTCAGATATCCAATACTATCCTATTCCAGGATCGCATAGCAAATCTTCTGGGAGTAGCATCGAAATAAATTATCAACTGAAGTATTTGATAAAACATCAAACTGAATCAAGTTTTTTCCAGAAGAAATAAATTCCCTTTTCAAGCGAGTGCACCATAGCCACTTGGCTAGTATTTCCTTCGACAATTGGCGTAGGGCTGAGGTATAAACGACAATTGTGAATCAGCAGTCGATGTCCTCTGTGGGAACGGAGGGAGTAGAACATAAGACAACTTAAGTCCTCATACTAAGCTGTTAACAAACAATGAGAATACCCTTAAGGCAGTGCTTCTGTGTGGTTCTTTTCTGTGAAAAAAGGTAGAGGAGGAGCCTTTCTGAAATATCTGAATCATCATCCAAAAGAAGTACCGAGTTAGAGGAAGAAAGGATAAAAATAATTCAGTTAGATGAAGCAGCCACGATAGGTAGAGGAATTGGACTTCGTTCCAGTTTAAATTAGCAAATTAGAACCTATTTATTAGGAGGGATTTCTTGAAGATCCGATCATTCCTTTGGTTCTTCAGCAACTTGTAGTTAGAACTTATATTCAGCTGTGCACATTCTCCATGAACTATTTAGCTCTCAAGTTACATTGTTGTGTCAGTCGCTAGATTTACTAACATTCATTCTTATGTTGCACATTAGTGCTATATGCCCATATCTGGCATTGGAAACATGCCGGCAGTGGAGGCTGAGCAACAAAACTGTCAATTTGATGCGAAATGGCAAGATGCCCACAGTGACCATCGAGCAGGCTCAAAGAAACTTTATCAAGGTATGATTTGGACGGCTTGTAAGTTGTGAGTTTTGACTACTTTGTTGCATGTTGTTGTGCTGCTGCCCTTACGTGTGTGAACATAGTTGGGCTCAGTACTACATTTGTGCATTAATGCTGTAGTCGAGCGTTCAAGTGTGATCTTTGTGTTCCATTTTACATCTGTTATTAACTGGTTTATGTTTTTCAGGCAGTAAAATCTGGCCTGCTCAAGATACTCTCAAAAATGGGCATATCCTTGCTCTCAAGGTTTGTCTTATCTTTGCCATCCAGTGTAATTTAATAATGGTGCCAGTATGTTGAAGTACTTCTGCAATTGTTTAATGAGTCCACATCTTTTGGATAGTTACTGTGGAGCTCAGATCTTTGAAATATATGGTCTTGGCCAAGAAGTTGTCGACCTTGCGTTCTGTGGGAGTGTATCGAAAATTGGAGGACTCACCCTTAATGAGGTAATTCACAATTATGCATATCGTCATGAGTTTTTCAACACCTTTTCTTTTTGGTGTCCATATTCTTGTTGACCTGGTACATCGTCTGTCTAGAAGAGTGTTTAAATAGATTAACACCTGAGTTGGTTCATGTACCTTGTTATCTCTTTTGAGACTGTTACCTACTGACAATTCTCCATTTCTTTTATTCTATCCTTTTCTTGTAAAGCTTGGTCGAGAAACACTATCATTCTGGGTGAGGGCTTTCTCAGAAGATACCGCAAAGAGGCTGGAAAACTTCGGATTCATCCAATCCAGACCTGGAGGTAGTATCTCTTTCATCAGCTGTAACAAAAAATTAGGTTTTGTGAGTTGGGTGCCTGTGTTATGCCAATTTTAATCCAATATGATTTTTTAATTAAAATGACGTCAATTAACGACCTGAGATCTGGTTGCGGCAAATTGTACGTGCAATCAACATACAAAGGTCACAACTACTTGAGAAATCTATGTCTCTCTTGAGTCCTACTTTCGATTCACCAATAGCAAAGTGTCTTCATGGATCCTCTCGTCTCTAGTTAATTTGTTTTGTTGAAAAGGAGGTGTACTGGAGGGGCCCTTGGTGTTCTGGGTGTTGTTTTTCAGGGGTGTACGATTGCAATGTTCGGATTTGTCCTAGCCAACCAGGGATAAAAAATGCTTACATCTTAACGTGATAGCTAAATCCATTTATCTTTTTTAGCGTTATAGGTACTAAGGTATGTCCATATAATGAATACTGACAATACCTCCTCCTGACTCCCTAAAGTTACACTTCTTGTTGCTGAAGGAGTTGCATTTTAATAAATTTGTCGGATCATATGCAATGCAATATTATCTTACTGTTTATTACGAAATAACATGGTGCCTTTTGCTTCCTGAATAGGTGAATTTCATGCAAACAATCCTGAGATGTCAAAGCTGCTGCACAAAGCAATTCGTGAAAAAAGTGATAATGCATACACCATCTACCAACAACATCTTGCAAGCCGTCCTGTCAATGTTAGTGGTGCTTATCGTCACTTAGCAGGTGGGCAACCTGTAGATTTTTTCGTTATCACCTTTGGTTTACCATATCTTCTACGCTGCAGGTTCTTCGAGATCTTGTAGAACTAAAGAGTGAACGGACGCCTATTCCTATTGGCAAAGTTGAGCCTGCAACCTCTATCGTTGAGCGTTTTTGCACAGGTGGAATGTCCTTGGGCGCTATTTCCAGAGAAACACACGAAGCTATTGCAATTGCAATGAATAGGATAGGTGGGAAATCTAATTCAGGAGAAGGTGGTGAGGTGGGTCCTATAACTATCCATTAGAAAAATAAAGCTATTTAGTTATGTCAAGCAGCTCCAGTGGAAACTGCAACATAGAGCTGCTTATGGACTTGCTTACTTTCGCAGGACCCAATCCGCTGGAGTCCCCTTACAGATGTTGTTGATGGGTATTCTGCGACACTTCCTCATCTAAAAGGTCTTCAGAACGGGGACACCGCCACAAGTGCCATCAAGCAGGTGCAGCATCAACTGCTTTATTTTTGCACTTTACCTTGGCTATTATATATAATTTTGATGCAGATTACGCTTCTATTCTCAAAACCATGACTATGGGTTCCTCTAATTATCACTGGGAGATACCATACTCTCATAATGGCTACATTATGAATTCTTCAGTAAATACCGAGTAGGATTCCACTCAATTTTGTTATGATAACATGGTTAAAAAGAGCACTTTGAAAACCAATGCTCTGAACAACAACATTCTTGCAGATGAACTTGTTTGTAGCCAATTCTCCTTTAGAATATGGGGAAATTCACACTGTTGAGTATGCTTGTTTTCCTGTAAAATGGGGCCAGTACGAGTCTTTTCAGGCCAAGATTACCTTGGGGGCTGAACATAAAAAATCTTCTATCAGTACATCACTAGAAGGTGTTTACTGGTTTGCTACTGTAACTGAATGAAATTCGGCACCTGCGCTTCTGCCCTGGAGGTATCTGTTTCCAGAAGGAATTGGAGGTCTATCAGTGCTAGTTATGTGCGGGGTGCTATGGTAGTCAGCATTCTCAAATGTGAAACTCTGCAGTGGCAGCATATCCAAATTTTCTTTATAGATAATGTTTCCTGCTTTTCTGAAAAAGGAAAGAAGTAGAAGCATGTTTTGGTACTTTGATTCTGCACTTTAGTATCAAATACGTAGGACGCATATTGTCCACCTCTTTATTTATGTGTCCTGAATCAAAGGTACACTATATCCACTATCCAGTGGGTTCATATATTTGAGTTGGTTCTCATTTGTACTATCCTTTCACAGGTTGCATCTGGACGTTTTGGTGTTACACCAACATTTTTAGTTAATGCTGAACAAATTGAGATAAAGATTGCACAAGGGGCTAAGCCTGGTGAAGGGGGTCAACTTCCTGGGAAAAAAGTCAGTGCATACATAGCTCGGTTGAGAAACTCCAAACCTGGTGTTCCTCTCATATCCCCACCACCACACCATGACATCTATTCTATTGAGGATCTAGCGCAGCTAATTTTTGACCTACATCAGGTTTGTTTTGCACAACTACTTTTACAATATCAACAAGTAATGTTTGTGCTAAGGGAAACTGCTAGCTTTAAAATAAGTTTTATGTATGTCACATAAGAATTAGAGCCCTTCAGCTGCCTATATGTTAGCTTCAAAATTAATTATGTGCGTCACATAAGAATTAGAGTCCTTAAGCTGCCTATGTGTCAATTAGCAATGCTGTTTAATTATTGATTTCTTTGAGAAGCAAATCCATTTATTGGTACTAATCAAATATTTAATTCATATTTGACTGGGCAGATCAATCCTAAAGCGAAGGTGTCGGTAAAGCTTGTAGCTGAAGCAGGAATTGGAACTGTAGCCTCTGGGGTATCTAAGGCCAATGCAGACGTAATTCAGGTAGATTAAACATCAAAATTTTAATAAGTCATTGATTTAGCTCATACCATTATTGTACGTGGATCTGTATCCCGTAAGTGGCCATGCTTCTGTGGTTTAGTGTTATTTTACATTTTTTTGTATCCTTAACCTTTTGCTGTAAGGTGCTACTCCCTCCGTCCGAAATTACTTGTCATCAAAATCGATAAAAAGAGATGTATCTAGAACTAAAATACGTCTAAATACATCCCCTTTTATCCATTTTGATGACAAGTATTTCCGGACAGAGGGAGTATCTGTTAAGTTGGCCCTCATGAGGCTGCGTAAACCGCCTTTTGCTATTTCATGCTGCAGATAGTGACATTTGCTGTCTGATGTTCACGATGGTAGACCTTCCTATTATAGTTCATTTTTGTATGAAAAATATGAATTTCTCGCTCCCTGTGAATAGCCAGTTGTTAGACATTGCTATAGTGGCACTTGTCCTGTAACAGACAGACATCACTTTTTAGTGAATTATATGCAATAATCTGTCAGAGTTTTTTTGGGGAAAAATCCCAGAAATCTAGTAAAAATTCCCAGAACACAAAAATTCCAGAAATATAGAAATGTTTATTGCACACACAGACACCAATAAGGTAAGCAATGACTTATGAAGATGCCGATTTAGTTTAATGAATTGGATGAGCACACTAAACCTGTTGGTTGTTACATCATTTGAGTCTCTTGAGAGAAACCATGCTATGGAATCTTATTTAATTTGTTGCGAGTGGTTTCATCCAAAGTCTAATGGGTGAACTAGAGGTTTAGTATACATATTTTGGTGATCTAATATGCCATTTTAATATACAGATATCAGGTCATGATGGTGGTACTGGAGCTAGCCCAATTAGCTCAATCAAGCATGCTGGGGGTCCTTGGGAACTTGGTCTTACGGAAACACACCAGGTTTTCTACATTTAATTGCTTGATATACTCAGTTTCTTTTAATATCAAATCACTTTCTTTGTTCTAAACCTAGTTAGCTTCCTTCAGACACTCATACAAAATGGATTGAGAGAGAGGGTGGTACTTAGGGTGGATGGCGGATTCAGGAGTGGCCTAGATGTCCTTTTGGCTGCTGCCATGGGTGCTGATGAATATGGCTTTGGTTCTGTAGCTATGATAGCTACCGGATGTGTCATGGCACGCATTTGCCACACAAACAATTGCCCAGTTGGAGTTGCTAGTCAGGTAGCAACAGCAGAATTGATATTTTTGTTTGTCTTGCTTGGTTATACCTTACATTCTATGCTCCTGCAGAGAGAAGAGCTACGCGCTAGGTTCCCTGGTGTTCCTGGTGATCTTGTGAATTACTTTCTCTTTGTTGCAGAGGAGGTATGGCATCACTCACATTACTGGTGTCTTTTCTGTTAACTTCTTTCTGTGCTTGATTTGCAAATTTGGTCATGCATAATTTGGGAGTAACCATGACTCATATTTCAAGTACTCATGCTTCTGTTCCAGGTACGAGCCACATTAGCCCAGTTAGGTTATGAGAAACTGGATGACATAATTGGGCGGACAGATTTACTTAAGCCAAAGCATATCTCTTTGGTGAAAACGCAGCACATTGATCTTGCATACCTATTAATGGTATGGAGTTGAGCTATTCTCATTTGAGTTATTGGCATTTCTTGCCTATCTTGTTATTATATTTATCAGCGTTCTCGTTTCAGAATGCTGGATTACCCAAATGGAGCAGCTCTCAGATAAGGAGCCAGGACGTCCACTCTAATGGCCCTGTTCTTGACGAGACAATCCTTGCAGATCCTGAGGTAATGTTTTTGATAGCTTTTCTTAGCTACATCGATTAACAACTGTCCTCCTGAGCAGATTTGTGTACACCTAGTAATTTTTTTGATCGGGAACAAAGAACTGTGACGTTGATCAATAGATATTGTGGCCTAAAGTGAAATGCATAGTTGCTAGGAACCAAGCTCTGCTGTATGCAGCATTACTTAAATTATATAATTGCATTTTGCAGGTATCCGATGCGATTGAGAACGAGAAAGAGGTTTCAAAGACATATCCAATTTATAATGTTGATAGGGCTGTTTGCGGCCGTGTAGCGGGTGCCATTGCTAAGAAGTATGGAGATACAGGCTTTGCAGGCCAGCTGAACATTACGTATGTCAACTACTTTCTTGTCTGCATAATTCTGTGCCCTTTAACTTTTATTATGAGAAGATAGGAAATGAACAATTTCAAACATTTCAGGTTCACCGGAAGTGCAGGACAGTCCTTTGGTTGTTTTTTGACACCTGGCATGAATGTTCGCCTAGTAGGAGAGGCCAACGATTATGTGGGAAAGGTACTAAATGCTCAACTGGACTGACAATACTGTCTGACCAGCAGCTTTATAATGCCTTCTATTTCATTTTCACAGGGTATGGCGGGTGGAGAGCTGGTTGTAGTTCCTGTAGATGATACAGGATTTGTTCCTGAGGATGCTGCTATAGTTGGGAACACTTGTCTGTATGGAGCTACGGGTGGTCAAGTATTTGTGAGAGGCAAGACAGGAGAAAGATTTGCAGTTCGGAATTCTCTTGGGCAAGCAGTGGTTGAGGGCACAGGAGATCATTGCTGCGAATACATGACTGGTGGATGCGTAGTTGTACTTGGCAAGTAAGTACACAGTCTGCATTTTTCCCACTTTGTGTATTGCCCTTCTTGTCCTGATATATATTTCTCAATCCACAGAGTTGGAAGAAATGTTGCAGCCGGAATGACTGGTGGCCTGGCCTACATGCTAGATGAAGATGATACACTAGTCCCGAAGGTACGCAAATTTGGAATCTGTAGCTATACCTTAAGCTGCCCCGTAGCATGCATCTAGTGAAAGCCTTTTGGATTCACATCTCAAGATCATAACGTGCAAGTGTTTTAATAGGTAAACAAGGAGATTGTCAAGATGCAGAGAGTGAATGCTCCAGCTGGGCAGATGCAGCTCAAGGGCTTGATTGAGGCCTATGTTGTAAGTCTAGTGCACTCTTGGAAAATTTTGCGCCCAAATTGGCCACTCCCCATGTTCTTATAAATTGGATGTCGCTTTTACAGGAAAAAACGGGCAGCACGAAAGGTGCCAAAATTCTGAACGAATGGGAGGCATATCTGCCACTGTTCTGGCAGTTGGTGCCACCCAGCGAAGAAGACTCGCCTGAAGCTTGTGCTGAGTTTGAGAGAGTACTTGCCAGGCAAAAAACAGCAGTACAATCTGCCAAGTGATACTAGCCGAAGCCCAATCGTCAAAATGATCAAAGCTAATCGGAGGTTAAGCGTTCTTACTGCGATACTTGAAAGTGATTTTCTCAGACCGCGGTCCTTCTAAATCACTAACGTCACCAAAGGCTGCAATTTTGTGGAAGCTCTGTCCAAGGCATCTTCTGGAAACGAGCTTGCAGATTCCGTCGAAGATTCTTCTGCACGGTCTTGCAGCCTAGGTAACCAACCACCCCTGTAAATTGGTTCGCTGACGCTTGGCTGCAAGGCCCGGCCCCTGTTGAACTGCTGCTTTCTTGTACAGGATTCCTGGCTTCGCCTGTGTAATTGTATTTTTTGTTCTCGACACATTAGTTCTTATATTTATACCCGTCCTGTGGTAGGCATGCGAGTTGCATGTGCTTTAGTTCAGTATACAGAAATAAATAAAGTGTATGATGAAGTAGGACTTCTCAGGTGTCGATAATCGGTGGAAATTGTTTTTCTTTTTTCAAGTTCTACGGGGCGTCGGCCAACTTCAACGATCTCCATTATTAACTCGATGGCGCCAGCGTCACCGAGGTTTGAGGTTTGACGGCGTGTGAGAAGAGAGCCGGAAAGCTCTTACTCTCTTGGGTCCTACAACGGGGGAAAATATTGGTTGACATGCATCAAACATGTAGGAATCTTCTATATCTAAATAGCTAGGCCCCACTAACTATTTTTCTTAACATGCAAACATGCCACATCATTGCACAACATGCATGAGAAAAGGCCCACCCACTACCATATATCTCTCAGAATGGAAGCATGACACTTCATCATGTATATGCATGAAAAGAAGCCCAATCTAAACATGCAAACATACCTGAAAAGAGCCAACAAAAGAAGGAAAAAAATAAGCCAAATACTTACATATAACTGGTGAGTTTTGGCTTTGAATATGAAAATAGCCACCAAATAAGTAAACCCTTATAAAAGCCCAAATGGTAATTGCCACACGTGTGACACGAAGCACTCCGGTGTTTTTAACAGCTAAAATTGGCATCCGAAAAGAAAAATCAAACACAAAAATAACTAAAACCTATCACCCGAAATAAGTTGCCATGCTTAACAACTAATCTTGCCATCCTCGCATCACTAACTTGCCATAAAACGTTTGGAGTTGCCATGTGTTCGTGCCACACATGTGGCACTTATCAGAGTCCTATTGTCATGATAAAATATAATGAACATGGTTTGCATACACACACACCGTCAACAACGACAGGTTTCTAATACTCCCTCCGTTCCAAAATAGACGACCCAATTTTGTACTAACTTTAGTACAAAGTTGGGTCATCTATTTTGGAACGGAGGGAGTATTTAATAAAGGGGTCCTCATATGATCATGTGCATGTTATGGACCATATTAGAGGAGAGTACATAAATACTAGACGCCTTCGTGTGGGCAGGATAAAATGAGAACTTTCTTTAAAGAGTGAAATGCATCTACAACCATCAAACTTGTCGACAATAATAGAAACTGATAATAATATGGTCCTCAAAATCAGAAACTGCTTCACTTTTAAGTTTGAATATTTAATAAAGGGACCCTCATACGATCATGTGTATGTTTTTCCCTCATACGTCAAGCTAACACGGGGTATGATTTTGGTCCGGCAGGAAGTGTGAAGATGGAATCTTTTCCCCTCCTGTGATTTTTTTTGCTCCTTTGTCCTTCTACTAGTATTTTCCGTTCATTCTCAATCAGGATGCATTATGTATATCCGCACACAAGACAAAATAACTACTCAATTTAACACTGACCTCAACCCAATATCTCACCACTATAAATATAATCTTGCATTCCATGTTGCTCGTCCTTAGTTGGTTCATGCTCACCGCCTTCATCAGGTGCATATGCATTGAAGCCTAGTCTGCATGCATCACACGGAAGCCATACAGGCAGCATACTGATTGTCATTGTTGGGTTCGTATGTCGGTATGTAAGATCACCTTCCTTTATCTAATGATGAAATGCACAAGAAATGTTGTGTTGTACTCCCGAGAATAAAAAAGACGGACATGTAAGATTCGGTGGAGGGGTAAAAAGTCATA
>NC_057798.1:129901505-130059227 GCF_018294505.1 Triticum aestivum
ACTCGCGCCGGCTGCGGAAATCTTCACTCCGCCGCCGCCGTAGCTGTCTCCCTCTGCCAAGTTAGGGCGTGGGAGATCTAACTTGACGAATTTCACCACGGTTCATCTCTGTTCGTCGTGTTCTTTAGTTCGGGTAATTAAAAGTCACTTTTATTACTCACTTTGATTCTCAAACTTTTCTGAAAATCTTCAAAGGTGTTTTATTCTTCAAATCTTCACATATGAACACCTCACACACTGTATGCTCTTGATCCATCTCTCTAAGCACTCAATTCTTCAAGATTCCTCAATTGTGCGGATTTTCGATCTGTACAACTCTGGAACCTAAGACAAGAACGCTTAGTGAAATTCCTCAAGGCTCAACTGGTCAAATTCCTCAAAACTTGTCTTTTCGAAAATCTTCTGAGAACGCATATGACCTCTCCAAATTCCTCGCACCTACACTCTGTTCACAGGTACTCATGTCCGCTGCTGAATCACTAGGTTCTCATCAACTTAACTCATTTGCAGCATTCCTCGAAGAAAAACTGCATACTTCTTCAGAGTGTTCTGTTGTTCAAATTTCTCATCTGAAGAAAATGGCAGAAGGCAAGAGACTGCAGAAAGGAGGAAAGAAACCGGAGGTCATGACTGCTTTTGAGATCCCTAATGAAATATACAAGGATTATTGCACACCTGATGAAGCCAAGTTTGGCAAAGAAAACAAGAATCAGCGCAAAGTGCGCATTCAGAGGATAGAACGAAGATGGGCACGAGAATGGAGGGAATATCGTTATGTTACTCCAAAGTACATGAAGAAATTCGCCTTAAACCCTCCATGCCCAAGAGCTCCATTGGCACCTGGCCAAGTAGCTGATCCCACCAGCATCAAGCGTGGTGAGGACTTTCCTGAAGAATGGGCTAGGCGTCAAGCAAAACTGGCAAGACAAGCCAAGGAGGCAGTGAGGAAATTCAATGAGGATTCTGCTGCTGCCGCTGAGACCTCGGTCAAGCCGAGGAAATCAATGCCGAAGAAGCCTGCTCACAAGCCAAGTGCTTCACCATCAGCGCCCTCACGGCCAAGTTCCTCAGCTGCGCCCTCACGGCAAATTCCTCAGACTACTGCGGCTCCACCAAAGTCCTCAGCAGCTCTCTCCAAGTCCTCAACTCCTGTGTATCTGGCTACATGTCAAAGGACTCAGGGTTTCTCAATTGCTTCTGGTGTCTCAGCTAGTTCCTCAGCTGCACCAATGTCCTCATCAGGCCCCACTCTGCTGAAGACAAAAGCAACAGCTGGAAGCGGTCCTCGGCCAAGTCCAAGAAAGAAACAGGTTGCTTTCCAAGTGCCCTCTGATGACGAGGCTTCTGGTGAAGAACTTGCAGAAATCATCAGAGACAGACAAGCAAAGGCCGCCAGAGCCAAAGGAACACCTGTGCCTCTGCTTTTGGATCCGAAGAAGATCCTCGACTTCATCGACTTATGGCATCAGGATCCAAACACTCCAATGCCTGATCTGCCTTTGACTCCTGGTCAAAGTCATATGCTGACCCATTTCATCTCTGAAGAGAAATGGAAGTTTGAAAAGGCTCGTGAGATAAAGAGAGCACAAGCTAGAAAGGAGAAGCTTCTGAAGAAGAACATTGTCAGACTGACACCTGAAGAACTTCTCAAGGCTCAATCTGAGATCCAAGCCCTCAGCAAAGATTTCGATGCATACAATGCTGATTGGCAAGGAGCCAAAGTGAGATTCGTCAATTTGACGAAGAAAATGACAACTGTTGCAGCCCCATCGCAACAAGAAAATCCTGAGGCTGCAGACTCTGCTCAGCCTGCTGAAGAACATGCCAGCACTGCTGATGACTTTCAGCCTGCTGATGAAAATACAAGTTCCAGGGCTGATGACTCCATTCCAGCCGCTGAAGAAATTCCCAGGGCATCCACTAGTGGTGCGCCTGAAGAAACTGAAGAGATCAGGGCAACTGCACCAGTTGCGCCTGAAGAAAATGAACCACAGTCCTCAGCTCCTCCCGCGCCAACACCAACTCCAATTCTTCCTTCTACTTATGAAGTGAAGAAGACCAAGGCTGCAGAGCGAGCTGCAGTGAAGAAAAGGAAGGCATCAGCTGCGTCAAATTCTTCGGCCGCGAAGAAAATGAAGCCAATGACCAGCTCGCTTGAAAATCCTATTGATGCCGTTCCCATTTCCTCCATGTCGTCTAAGGAAATTGTTCTTTATGGAGAAGACTACAAGATCCCAAGCGGATCTGATGAAGAAAATCATTCTGTTGCTACCTCAGAACAGTTTGATGAAGAAATTGAAGTGGAAACATTCCCTTCAACGCCAGTCATTTCCTCACCTATGCCTTAGTTCACAGCTGAAGAGGCTGGTGTTGAGGAAATTGAAAAAGAAGAAGAAGACGTGGATATTGAATGCACTACACCAGTGATGAACGATGACTTTTGGGAAAGTCAGCATCCCAATACTCCTCTCTTCACTCCTATTCAACAAATTCCTCAGTCCCCGGCTACAACTGTTCAAATGGGCTCTGAAGAAACTCATCCCACATCGTCTGTTCATGAAGAAATTCTAGCCGCTAGTGCTGAAGAACCTGCTGCTGATCCCCAAACTACACAAGAAGAGGAACCAGAAATTCCTCAGCCTAAAGCACCTGAGATCGCGATTCCTGAGGTTGTGCTGCAAATCACTGACACTCCTCTGCCCAAACCAAAGAATCCGTTCTCGAGCAAGCAAAAATTCAAGGCTGAAGACTTCTTTTCTGAGCATATGTTCTTCACTGATTACAATCCATATGACTCTGCTCACATAAGTAAAAGACGTTTCTGGACTGCTACTCAAGCCAACTTCTATTCCTCAGTGCTCTTTGACAAGGACAAAATCTTCGATCATGATCATATTCCTCATGTGGATATGGAATCACTGTCGTGCTTCGAGCCAGTCCTCCGAGTTATTCACGATGCAGGACTACTGAATTTCTGCACTGATATCTGTGATTGGAATGAAGAACTCATTCTTCAGTTCTATGCCACTTTGCATATCACCGGAGATGCTGAAGATGTCAATTCATGGGTGCTGGATTGGATGACAGAAAACACTCACTATAAGGCACCAGCAACTGAATTGCTTCGTGTCCTTCCTCTTGACCGCGAACTGACAGATCATTATATGCAAGTGCTCATGAAGCCTTTGAAGCCAGGGCAGGCCCCTTGAACCAAATTCCTCGTCAAGGAATTACTGTATGTGCCTCGGACTGTCTATCGCATCCTGACGAAGACAATGAGTCCTATCAAAGGCCACGACTCAAATGATGAAGATGTCGTTGGCATCATGAAGAACATGCTTTTCAACATCATTCATGGCATTCCCGTCAACTTCCATGATTTCTTCATGAGGACTCTGGCTAATGTTGCAATGTCACCTTTTGAGATGAAGCCCTATGCACCTTGGATTATGAGATTCATAAGGGCAAGATCTTCACTGAATTACAAGGCTGACACTCTGAACCATGGTAGCTACTTGTCGCCCATTGAAGTCCTCAAGCGACCAGTTTCATCATCTGATGATAAGGGCAAGGCAGCTGCTGTGATCGATGAAGGCACTCGTCCGTTGGATGGTCAATTCCGTCTAGCTACATCTTACTCCACCAATGACGATTCTGCAACACATGACACTGCCGCAAATACATCAGCCAAGCAAAAGCCTCAAGCAACAGCACCCAGGGTGATGACTGACCGTGAGTTACTCCTCAGTCTTCATCAGAAGGTTGATCGCAATCATAAATGGGTAAAGCATCAATTTGCTGCAATTCTTCACAACATGACCGCAACCCATAATGCAGTGAAGAAAAATCAGTATCACCTTCATGAAACCCTCAACCGCACCTGGGCTGTTCTCACTCATGTATATTCCGCAGAAGAACTGAAGACTATGGGTCTCCAGGAAGCATTTGACTGGTCTGCACCACCTCCGAAGAAATTCAAGAGAGTCAAAGTTCCTGATCTGGTGGCCAGTTCTTATTCTTCATCACGTGAAACTGATGAACATGAAGATTTGAACGACACTGCGGCAGGCCCTACTTCAACGACCAACCCTGACAACGCTGGCGCTCCTCCATCGACTTGAAATTCTTCACGGGCGTTAGTCCTCAGTTTCGATCCTTTTGGTCATTTGATGACAAAGGGGGAGAAATCTGAGTTAGTCTTCAAGCGGGTTTATATTATGGGCGTTTTGTTAAGTTACAACTCTCGTTCTTCCGAAACTTTTTATTGGATCGAGTTGTAATCTTAAATCCGATGGTGCCTTGATACTTTTGGTCGTGCTCTGATGCTTTGATGCACTGAGCTCTGATACTTTTGATGTGCTATTCTGCATGCTTATTCCTCGTTAATATTATTGCACGCATGCTGAATCTCATCAGGCACCATATTTCATCATGCATTTCAAATTCTTCATATTATATATCAAATGCGTGTATGAATTACAAGATATAGGGGGAGATCTCCATGATTAAATTCTTCAAATGTGCATTGCCTCAAAAGCAAATTCCTCACTATGCACATATTCAGGGGGAGTTCTTCTATATCTTGCAATCAAATTCCTCAATATCAGTATTTACACTTCATATGTTTATCCCCGTTGAAAACTTAACCTATGTTGTCATCAATCACCAAAAAGGGGGAGATTGTAAGTGCATCTAGTGCCCCTTAGTGATTTTGGTGTATTGAAGACTTATAGGTTAAGTAACTGATGCGTTTGTGAGTGTACACAGGTCTATAAGTCTATGAGGAGTTTGATATTTATAGAGAAAGTCGACCCCTAAAAATGAAGTTCTTCGACTGAAGACTTTGATATTCTGAAGACTTTCTGAAGACTTTGAAAGTGAAAAAATTGGTGTGACCTTGAAGACTTGGTATTCATTCGAGGAATATGAAGCGTGAAGACTTTTGTTTTCGTAGTTTCATTTTCTCTTTCTTGAGTCATAGGAAACACCGTACTGTTAAAGGGGGTCGAGGAAATACTAAGGAAAAATTTCCATGTGATGCTCAACTCAAAATCCTACACCTACCAATCCCTTCGAGTGAAGCCATTGGAAATCTCATACAGTTCAGCCAATTTCTTCAGTGACAGAGACGCAGTTCTTCTGGTCACTGAGGAATTTGCTCTGACTGAGGAGTTAGGAATTCGCTAGTGCGAATTGCCTACACAGTGAGGAACATGATAGCCCTGAGGAATTTGAGAGTCAAATTTCCGACCGTTGTTGTGCTGCGCGCCGGCTGTCCAAAATATCTTATCCACCTAACGGTCATATCATTGAAGGGAATTTATGTCTTATCATGTCGGGCTGCTCCCTAGGCTATAAATAGCCGCCCCCTACAACCACTAGTTGGTTGGCTGCTCTGAGAGAACTTGACACTTGTCATTTGAGAGCAACCCATCCTCCGAGGACTTTGAGCGAAAATCATCAAGTGAGGAAAATCCCAAAACCAAACCCCCACAAACCCAAAGTGATTGAGCGTCACTGAAGAAATTGATCCTGCGTGGATCCGACGCTTGTTACCTTTGAAGACTGTGCTTCTTCCAGACGGTTAGGCGTCAAGGTCTAGAGCATCCAAGAGGAATTGTGGATCGCCGAGTGACCAAGTCTGTGAAGGTTTGGAAGTCACCTGAAGACTTACCACGAGTGATTGGACGAGGCCTGCGTGGTCTTATTTCAAGGAGAATATGGTGAGGACTGGGTGTCCTGAGTTGCGGCTCAGAGACTGGGTGTCCGGGACTGCGTGTCCTCGAGTTTAAATACTCAGCCGCTCCAACCAGACGTACAACTGAGACAGCAGTTGGAACTGGTTTACCAAATCATTGTCTTCACCAACTAACTGGTTCTATTTCCTCAACTCTTTCATTTCCTCATTACTGTGTTGTATGTTGTTCATATCTGTGCTTGAAGACTTTGACTGAAGACTTTCACAAATTCCTCAGTTCAATTTCTTCAGTCTGTTTGTCTTCATCTTGTTATCCTGTGTTTACGCTTTCTGTACTCTGTGCTAGTCTTCATTTCATCATGATGACTATGTTTGTATCCTGTTATGCTTACTTTTGAGTACTTATTCCGCTGCAAGTAGTTCTTCGCTAAGGAATTTCCTCACCAGCAAATTCCTCAGTGAAGAATTCATAAAAATCGCCTATTCACCCCCCCCCCCTCTAGTCGATATAACGCACTTTCACATAGGTTCTTGTTTAAGGAACACTTCATCTATTTCTTCCCTTTCCTTCATAAACATATCATTTTCATGGTCTAGCAAATATTGTTCTAACGGATCAGTTGGAGGAACAGCAATGGAAGCAAGACCAATAATTTCATCCCTACTAGATGGTTCCTCTTCACGGTGTTGTCTATGAAATTTAGAAAAGTTGAACTCATGAGACATATCACCTACACCAATAGTAACTACATCCTTTTCGCAATCTATCCTAACATTAACGGTGTTCAAGAAGGGTCTACCAAATATAATGGGACAAAAGCTATCTTGTGGGGAGCCAAGAACAAGAAAATCAGCAGGATATTTAGTTTTCCCACACAAGACTTCAACATCTCTAACAATTCCCATTGGTGAAATAGTATCTCTATTGGCAAGTTTAATTGTGACATCAATATCTTCTAACTCAGCAGGTGCAATATCGTGCTTAGTTTCGTTGTATAAGTCAATAGGTATTGCACTAGCACTAGCACCCATATCACATAAGCCATGATAACAATGATCTCCTATTTTAACAGAAATAACAGGCATGCCTACCACAGGTCTATGTTTATCATTAGCACAAGGTTTGGCAATTCTAGCAGTTTCATCACAGAAATAAATAACATGCCCATCAATATTATCAAACAAGAGATCTTTAACAATAGCAACATTAGGTTCAACTTTGATTTGCTCAGGAGGTGTATAAGTTCTAACATTGCTCTTACGAACAACAGTCGAGGCTTTAGCATGATCTTTTATCCTAATAGGAAAATGAAGTTTTTCAACATAAGCAGTAGGGATAATAGAATCACTATATGTAATAGTCTTCTCTTCGACTGTAATAGGTGCAAATACTTTCACTTCAACGGGAGGATTATATTTAAACCACTTCTCTTTAGGGAGATCAACGTGAGTAGCAAAAGTTTCACAAAAAGTGGCTATTATCTCAGAGTCAAGTCCATACTTAGAGCTAAATCCACGGAAAGCATCGGTATCCATAAAAGATTTAACACAATCGAACTTAGGTGTCATACCTGACTCCTTACCATCGTCGGAACCCCAATCTTCAGAGTTGCGTTTAATTCTTTCCAATAAGTCCCATTTGAAATCAATAGTGTTCAGCATATAGGAACCAGCACAGGAAGTATCGAGCAGGTTGCGATTATCAAGAGAAAGCCTAGCATAAAAATTCTGAATGATCATTTCCCGAGAGAGCTCATGATTGGGGCATGAATATAACATTGACTTAAGCCTCCCCCAAGCTTAAGCAATGCTTTCTCCTTCGCGAGGCCAGAAATTATATATGTAATTACGATCACGATGAACAAGATGCATAGGATAGAACTTCTGGTGAAATTCCAACTTCAAACGCTTATAGTTCCAATATCTCGTATCATCACATAGCCTATACCATCTTATTGCATCTCCCTTCAAAGATAAAGGGAAGACCTTCCTTTTGACAACATCATCGGGAATACCTGCAAGCTTAAATAATCCGCAAACTTCATCCACAAAGATGTGGTGTAAGTCGGGATGCAATGTTCCGTCTCCTACAAAAGGATTAGATAGCAGTTTCTCTATCATACCCGAAGAAATCTCAAAGTGAATATTTTCATAAGGTTTAGTAGGTTGAGGATCATCTATTGGCTCTTTTGGTTGGGGTGAAGATACCCCAAACAAGCCCCTCAAAGGATTAGTTTCCATAGTGACAAGTAACAGAAAATTTCAGCACACTATATAAATGTTTCCTTACCAAGTTCCACTCACCAAGAGCGCTACGCTCCCCGGCAACGGCGCCAGAAAAGAGTCTTGATGACCCACAAGTATAGGGGATCTATCGTAGTCCTTTCGATAAGTAAGAGTGTCGAACACAACGAGGAGCCGAAGGAAATGATAAGCGGTTTTCGGTAAGGTTTTCTCTGCAAGCACTGAAATAATAGGTGATAGATAGTTTTGTGATAAGATAAATAGTAACGAGCAAAAGTAAATAAAGTTCAGCAAGGTGGCCCAATCCTTTGTGTAGCAAAGGATAAGCCTGGACAAATTCTAATAATGAAGAAGAAGCTCCCGAGGACACATTGGGAATTATCGTCAAGCTAGTTTTCATCACGTTCATAAGATTCGTTCGGTACTTTGATAATTTGATATGTGGGTGGACCGGCACTTGGGTACTTCCTTAACATGGACAAGCATCCCACTTATGATTAACCCCTATTGCATCCGCAACTACAAAAAGGAGTATTAAGGTAAACCTAACCACATCATTAAACATATGAGTCCATATCAACCCCTAACGAAGCAATGCATAAACTAGGGTTTAAGCTTCTGTCACTCTAGCAACCCATCATCTACTTATTACTTCCCTATGCCTTCCTCTAGGCCCAAATAACGGTGAAGTGTCATGTAGTCGATGTTCACATAACACCACTAGAGGAGAGACAACATACATCTCAGCAAAATATCGAACGAATACCAAATTCACATGACTACTAATAGCAAGACTTCACCCATGTCCTCAGGAACAAACGTAACTACTCACAAAGCATATTCATGTTCATAATCAGAGGGGTAATAATATGCATAAAGGATCTGAACATATGATCTTCCACCAAGTAAACCAAATAGCGTCAACTACAAGGAGTAATCAACACTACTAGCAACCCACAGGTACCAATTTGTGGTTTTGATACAAGATTGGATACAAGAGATGAACTAGGGTTTTGAGATTAGATGGTGCTGGTGAAGATGTTGATGGAGATTGACCCCCTCCCGATGAGAGGATCATTGGTGATGACGTTGGTGATGATTTCCCCCTCCCGGAGGGAAGTGTCCCCGGCAGAACAGCTCCGCGAGAGCCCTAGATTGATTCCGCCAAGGTTCCGCCTCGTGGCGGCGGAGTTTCGTCCCGTAAGCTTGCCCATGATTTTTTTCCGGGGGAAAACCCTTCATATAGCAGAAGATGGCAGCCGGAAGCCCACCAGGGGCCCAGGAGATAGGGGCGCGCCCTACAGGGGGGCGCGCCCCCTGCCTCCTGGACAGGGTGTGGGCCCCCTGGCCTATTTCTTTTGTCCAATAATTCTTATTAAATCTGAAAAGTTGTTTCGTGGAGTCTCAGGTCTTTTGGAGTTGTGCATAATAGGTTTCCAACGTTTGCTCCTTTTCTAGCCAGAATTCCAACTGCCGGCATTCCCCCTCTTCATGGTAAACCTTGTAAAATAAGAGAGAATAGCCATAAGTATTGAGATATAATGTGTAATAACAGCCCATAATGCAATAAATATTGATATAAAAGCATGATGCAAAATGGACGTATCACCCATCAATGCTATCACCGTTAGATATCGTTACCCCATTCCATGCTTAGATGATATGCTAGATGAGCTTAGTGGAGCCACCATTTTCTCTAAGATTGATCTTAAGAATGGCTATTACCAAATCCACATACAAGAAGGTGACGAATGGAAACCGCATTTAAGACAAAATTTGACTTATATGAATGGCTTGTTATGCCAATGGGTTTATCCGAAGCAGCCGGTACTTTCATGAGAGTCATGCATTTTGTTCTTAGGCCATACATTGGTGTATTTGTTGTTGTCTATTTTGATGCTATCCTTGTCTTTAGCAAATCCCTCAAAGATCATGTCACCCATCTTAGAACCGTGTTACAAACCCTTAGGAAAGAGCGACTTCATGCTAATATGCACAAATGCCTTTTCGGTGTTGATAAGCTTGTTTTCTTGGGTTTTGTAGTATCTTCTAACGGTGTTCATGTAGATGAATCTAAGATCAATGCTATTAAGACTTGGCCACAACCAACCAACTTGTAACAAGTGCTATGTTTCCTTGGCCTAGCCGGTTTCTATTGTAGATTCTTCAAGAACTTTAGCACCATTGCTTCTCCTTTACATGCTTTGAGTAAGAAGAATGCACCTTTTGTTTGGGGACCATCCCAAGATACCGCATTCAATGAGCTTAAGAATTTGCTTACACATGCTCCTTTGCTTGCTTTACCAAACTTTGATAAACTGTTTGAGATACATTGCGATGCTAGTGGGTACGACATAGGAGGTGTGTTAATGCAAGAGAAGCGCCCCATAGCTTACTTTAGTGAGAAACTTTCCGGAGCGCAACTCAATTATCCCATATATGACAAAGAGCTTTATGCTTTAGTGCGAGTTTTGCGCAAGTGGGAACATTATCTGCGCCCTCATGAATTCATCATCCATACCGACCATGAAACTATCAAGTATCTTAAGGGTTAAATTAAGTTGAACAAGCGTCATGCTAAGTGGAGTGAATTCATAGAGTCTTTTCCTTATGACATCATGTACCTTAAGGGCAAAGAGAATGTTGTGGCGGATGCACTTTCCCGCAAATGCATGCTTGTTTCTAAACTTGAATTGAATGTCATTGGCTTTGAGCACATAAAATACTTGTATGCGCATGATCCTACTTTTGCTACTCCTTATGCCAAGTGTTTGACGCATACATCTTGGGAACGCTATTACATCAAAGATGATTATCTTATGAGAGCTAACAAACTTTGCATCCCCGAGTGTTCTCTTCGTTTGTTACTTTTGCAAGAATCTCATGGAGGAGGACTAATGGGACACTTTGGATGCGACAAGACATTCGCTACGCTCTCCAAGAACTATTTTTGGCCCAAGATGTTCTGCGACGTCTCATGCTTCACCAACCGTTGTTCGACATGTCACAAAGCTAAGTCCAAAGCTCAATCTCATGGTCTATATACACCCCTTCCAATTCCATATCACCCATGGGAAGATATTAGTATGGACTTTGTGCTTGGTTTGCCTAGGACTAGAAATGGAAAAGATTCCGTGTTTGTTGTTGTGGACCGATTCTCTAAAATGACACATTTCATTCCATGCAACAAGATAGACGATGCTTCACATGTTGCAAATCTTTTTGTAGAGAAATCTTGCGCCTACATGGAGTGCCAAAGACGATTGTCTCGGACCGCGATGTCAAGTTCTTGAGTTAGTTTTGGAAGATCTTATGCGCCAAGCTCGGGATCAAGCTACTATTCTCCACGGCATACCATCCACAAACCGACGGCCAAACGGAAGTGATGAACCGAACACTCTCCACTCTACTACGCATGTTGATCAAGAGTAATATCAAGGAGTGGGAGGAGTGCCTACCCATCGCCGAGTATGCCTACAACCGTGCAAGACATTCGACTATCGGTTTCAACCCGTTGTCCCCATCGCCGAGTATACCCATCGCCGAGGTCATCTACGGTTTCAACCCGTTGTCCCCATTGGACATTCTTCCTCTACCACTACAAGAGCGCATCAACATGGACGCGAGTGCCCGAGTGAACTACCTCAAGAAGACGCATGAAGATACAAGGCACACCATCGAGCGCCAAGTACAATGACTGGCGACCAAGCTCAACGTCAACAAGCAACCCATGATATCCAACGTTGAAGATCTTGTGTGGCTACACCTTTGCAAGGACCGTTTCCCCAACAAACACAAGTCCAAACTTCTACCACGAGCCGATGGACCCTTCAAGGTGCTAGCACGCTACAACAACAACGCTTACAAGATCGACCTCCCGCGCGACAAGTACAACATGAGCGACGTCTTCGATGTCAAGGATCTTTCTCCCTACCATGGTGATGAAGAATTCGATCCGAGGTCGGATCTTTCCCAAGGGGGGGGGGAGATGAAGCGGAGCATCCCAAGGTCATACCCATGGACCTACCTACATCTTCCACGACACCACTTGGACCAGTGACAAGAGCTCGAGCAAAGGCTATCGAAGGTAAGGTGAACTCGCTCCTCTCCGAACTTCCACTTTCTACTTATGAGACATGGCTAGTACCTCATGCGGAGACCCTATGTCACTATGTGTGATTAGGTATTTGGAGGAAAGCCACGGGTCAGCTACACCCAATGGACAAGATGGCAAGGACACCAAGTTCAATGGACAAGAAGAAGGATTGCTCGAAACTCCCGGTCATCGGACGACCGACGTCTCTCGGACGTCCGATGCCTGGAGGCTATAACCGGCCAGCCAAGTCCCAGCCCGTTCATGCTCGAGCGGCCGGACGACCGACACCACCACGTCCAAGCCAAAACATCGGAAGTATGAAAGCCTCCGGATGACCGACGGACCGGACGTCCGACCAGGACCGGGCGTCCGAACCCTCGTGAACCATCGGATGACCGATGACGGTCGGACGTCCGACGCCTATGCGTGATCAAGTGTTGGGCCGAAGCCCACTTACCCCTTCATGACACTAGACTATAAATAGACCTCCTCCTCCCTCTTTCTAGGGTTAGCAATGGTTTAGCTCATTTGTGAGATAGAGCTTTGCTCATCCATACGGATCTACTCCACCGAGAGAGAGCGCTCCCTCTCTTCAGAGAAGATCCACCTTGGATTCAAGACCCCTTCATGGGAAGACCCCTCAAGACCTCCTCTTGGAGATGAACGAGTTGCCACTTGTATCGTATTTTGTTGATCGTGGATCGTGCATCTCTTTGTGTTTCGAGGATCTAGCACATGTGTAATCGAATCTTGTTGGTTTGAGTGATTTTTCCCCTCGTGTTTTCCCTCGTGTTCTTCATGTTCTCGGTAGGATCCCCTCCAATCGTGAAAGATCGGGCATCTAGGGTTCCACCATAGATGACGTAAATCACAACTTAAAAGCAACAAAAAATGTTTTTTAACACAAAGCAACTAAAGAAGTTGTTTTAAATAGAAGTACATAAACCAAGCACTCTTGCATTTGCTTTGTGTTTGTTTTATAAACTGGTTTTCCGAGCAACCATCCACACCATCTGTACCACAGCCAGTTGCATTCTGAGCCCGAGCCCCTCCCGTCTCCCCCGCCGCAGCACCTGGCCAGTCCCATCTGCCATGGCGTCACCTCCGCGCGTGCTCCTCGGGCACACCCTCCTCCTCATCTCCCTCCTACCGCTCCTCGCCTGCGCCGGACTCGTCCTCGAGGACGGCTACACCGTCTCCACGGTCTCCGACCTAAACCCCACCGGGACCCACCCCTACGCGCTCCTCCCGCGGCCCCGCGCCGGGGACCTCGTCCTCCTCGACTCCGCCGGATCCACGCTCTACACCCTCCCCCTCCCCGTCTCCGCGGACGCCGGGCTGCGGAGGCTCGCGGGGGGCGCCGGCGCCTTCGGCCACGGCCACCCCCGCAGCATCGCCGTCGACGGCGCCGACAACGTCTACGTAGCCGACCGCGCCAACGGCTCCATCCGCAAGGTCGCGCCATCCGGTAAGTTCGGCCGGTGAACTTGCTTGCCCGTTTGATCATTCGCAGGGTTTAGTTAGGGTTTGTTCGATGCCGAGTTAAAAATGGTGGCGGCGGCCGCATTAATGCTCGTGTTGGAATGTTGTGCACCTATCGCTTTCATCAGGCTGGGTTGTGTTGTATAGATCGGAATTTTTCCTCACGTTTCCGCTCCTTATTTGAGATCGCGAATTTAGTTGCGGATGATTGAGGATGACTTGTGCCCCCGTACCGTGTAAGCATGGCTACAGTAATTGGCGAATTCGCCACTGCATATCTGCACCTTATGTGCGGCATATTTCTCGCTTCCCATGATTCCACAGTTTTGAATGAGCCTGCCACTTAATTTGTGGTTGTGACATCTCGATTTGTATGATATCATGATTGTGATGCTAATCGATGTCAACTCAAAGATGATACTATATTGGATCTCGATCCTTACAACCTTTCCTTTGTTCCATTCATCTGTAACCAGTCACCACTGCCAAGATATGCCATTGAAAAGTGAAAACTAAGGAATGGTATTTCATTGTCTAGTAGTTTTTCTTGCTCCTATTTGTAGGGCTGTAATATCCATATATAGTGGTACCATGTAGTGTTTTTTTAAACCTTGGTGCCATGTGGTGTTTGTCAATCATGCTTGTCAATTTCAGTACACGGAAAAGAGAAGTTATGTAAGCACTTTTGGCCAATAATGTGTTATTTCTCCTGATTACTTTTAAATGTATATAATTGGTAGGTTATACTACTACAATTGCTGGAGGGTACTCAGCGGGGACTGGTCACAGGGATGAACCTGCACAGAATGCTACCTTTTCGCCTGATTTTGAGCTTACTTATATCCCCAAAATTTGTGCACTGTTGGTTGCTGACAGAGGAAATCGATTGATTAGACAAATCAAACTAAAGCCAGAAGATTGTGCACATGAGAACCAGAAAGGTAAGTTCAGATGGGTTTTCTACTTGTGTTAGCATTACAGTGAAGTACTACTGTTCCAGTATTGAACTGATCTGGTCTTTAATCTTCCTACCTGGTTTTATCAGTAAATTGCAGCTTTCGTGATCATGTGAGTTCCCTCATCTGGATATGCATCAGGGTTTTACCGTAGGTCCATGCATGTCACACAGGCGTGTATGTACAGAATTATATGTTAATTAATACTCCCTCTGTAAACCAATATAAGAGTGTTTAGATCACACAGGGAGTATATGACATCAATGCTGGGTTGTGTCAAGTACTCAAGTTAAGGTGTCAGAATATTCAGCACTCTTACTGAATAAATATTAACCTTCTTTGTTGCTGAAATTGTGTTATGTTCATTGATCTGGAGATCGGAGTGATATTTCTCTTTGAGGGCTGTGGGGTCGAAACATGTTTTTAGCA
This sequence comes from Triticum aestivum, assembly GCF_018294505.1. Lineage (NCBI taxonomy): Eukaryota > Viridiplantae > Streptophyta > Magnoliopsida > Poales > Poaceae > Triticum > Triticum aestivum. Next base: position 129,916,411 of record NC_057798.1, read on the forward strand.
TGCTCTGCATATTTTGCTAACAATACCTACTACTGTGATAGTGAGAATGCTGATCTAATGTTTGCAGGCCCATTTATGAAACTTCTGCGAAGAAAAACATATATTTAATTAACTATCCTTTGTAATTACTGGCTTTGCTATTAACATGTTGTAACATTTGCTATGGTCTCACGCTGATGGTATTATTTTCATGAACTAACAGGCCTGGGAACCACATCTGCCTCAATCATTGCAATATTGGCTGCGCTGTTTGGTTCAATTATTGGGTTCTACCCTTTCCATGTGAGTGTGTCTCTGCTTCCTTTATTACTTCAGAAAAGATCAATACAGTAATTAAGACAGGTGTACCTGAAACATGTAGGCAGGAAGTCTCCATCAACCGCTTTTTCAGCAGGATACAGAGGCAATACAGGAGAACCCAGAGGAAGGCGGCACTGATCAGCTTCTCCGACATCAGAAACGCAATTGCTAACTCCATGCTTTCTACCGTCCTGCTGAAACTAGTTAGAGTTAGTGTTGGCTATCTTACTGTTGTGTTACCTAGTATTAGGCTAGAGCGAGGAGTTGCCTGTAAGCCTTCTCCTCCTTCTCCTTCTCCTTCTCCTCCTCTTCTTGATCTAGACATGGCTGGTACTACTACTCCTGCCATTGGTCTTGACAATGAAGCACTGCCTTCTACCGAGCTTTTGGGGGATTTCGTCGGCTTCGATGATAGTGATAGTGATGGTAGTGCCAATGATCAGGAGGAGGATAAAGAGACGTCGCTTGACAGGGACTTGTGGGCGCTTCTTGATAACCCACAAGGCAGTTCTAAGAAAATAGATAGTATGATCGAGGCCAACTTATTGGACTTTTCAGGCCAAGACAACTATTCTGGAGTAAGTAGGAGGTTACATGGAGGTAGCAAGGTTCTCTGAGCTCGCTGTAAGTGAATATTAGTTGTATTAGTGTCTAGTGTTTGCCTGCCTAAATGTCTAAATAACAACTGTGTTAGTATTTGCACGTATGAAAACCCGTGCTCGTTGTATCTACTGTGGCAGTGGCATGGAACTATGTAATTAATGTACCTTGGTCATGGTGAACTATGGTTGTTTTATGTGAATATAATTAGCTTTCGTCCCATTTATTGGCTGATTGCTTAAGCTGCTTCGAAGCTCTATTGTGTTGTTGTGACTTGTGAGGAACAAAGCCTGGCTGCAAATTAAAGAGCATTATTATAGTATGTTCGTCAATATTGAGCTTGCGATTATACCGCTGTGTCGTTTATATCAATGTTTCATCTTCTCATCTCCCTTTTCTCCTTATATAAAAGGAGAGTTGTGAAGATCCGACACATCTCAGTTCAACCATGTCAATCCGACGGTCTATGTTCCTTCCATGTTTAGCACTAAACATGTTTAGTACTCAAACACGTTTAGGGCACTCCCCTGAATACTTCTTTCTGAAAAAAAAAACTCATCTGAGGAGTCCCTAAAAAAAACCATCTGAGGAGCCATATCAGGTTTTGATTATTGCCAAAACTGTTAGCTTGAAATGGAAACCAACACCAACACATACACACACCAACACAATACAAGTTTGGATTACATTTTCAAAATCATTTGTCTAGGAACCGTGGGATATAGGGCGTTGGCATGGAAAACTACTATATCGACGACTTCAAATATTTTTCAAAACTACTAGCTTAAAATAAAAATCAACACCAATACATCTCCTTGAGAGGAAACTTCAGATTATTTCCAAAATCACTTGTCTAGCAGCAAACGGATATGCACAACATCACCGGCTATCTGCACATTCACTGCAGCAAAACCCATCATATCACACACGCGACACAACGATCATTGCTTGTGTACTGTGGCATGATCAGGGCAAGATTCGAGTAGGGTGAGGCGGCGAGGGTTACATCCTCCATGGTTATCAAACTTCATCATATTTTCTATGAACGGAGGCTGATTTTGCAGAATATACAAGCAGGAAGCTCTCTTATCCTCGCCATGCCACACCCACGTCTCCCTCAGCTAGCAACCCAGCAGCGGCCACCAAGGATGATGGAGCCTACCGATCACCCATGATGACAATTGTGGCTGGTCCGGAGAAGGCACAAGCAAGCAACACATCGTCCTCGGAACCTATACAAGCAAACTCAGCCAATAACAATTACTACATTATTACATCTCTATATCAATCATGTTAAATCTAAGACAAGTAATTCGGGACGGAGTATCTTATTAGACATTTTGTTGATTCTATTAAAATAACTACCCCCTAACTAGGATAGATGGGGAAATTCCTTGCTATGGTTACACGTGCGTTTGCACGTGCCCAATTACTATTTGTTGGTAGTCACGTGCCCAATTACTAATTATTGCCAAAACTATTAGCTTGAAATGGAAACCAACACCAACACATATGCACACAATACAAGTTTGGATTACATTTTCAAAATCATTTGTCTAGCAACCGTGGGATATAGGGCGTTGGCATGGAAAACTACTATATCAACGACTTCAAATAATTTTCAGAACTACTAGCTTAAAATAAAAATCAACACCAATACATCTCCTTGATAGGAAACTTCAGATTATTTCCAAAATCACTTGTCTAGCAGCAACCGGACATGCACAACATCACCGGCTATGTGCACATTCGATGCAGCAAAACCCATATCACACGCGCAACACAACGATCATTGCTTGTGTACTGCAACATGACCACGACAAGATTCGAGTAGGGCGAGGCAGCGAGGGTTACATCCTCCATGGTTACCAAACCTCGTCATATTTTTTCATGAACGGAGACTGATTTTGCAGAATATACAAGCACGAAGCGCTCTTATCCTCGCGATGCCACACCCACGTTTCCCTCAGCTAGCGACCCGGCAGCCGCCGCCAAGGATGATGGAGCCTACCAATCACCCATGAGGACAACTGTGGCCGGTCCGGAGAAGGCACAAGCAAGCAACACATCGTCCTCGGAACCTATACAAGCAAACTCTGCCAATAACAATTACTACATTAGTACATCTTTATATATCAATTATGTAGATTAGTATTACCTCCGTCCCAAATTAATTAGTGTCTAGATACGTCTGTATCTAGACAAATCTAAGAGAAGTAATTAGGAACGGAGGGAGTATCATATTAGCCATTTTGTTGATCGTATTGAAATAATAACTGCCCCCTCACTAGGATAGATGAGGAAACCCCTTTCTACTGTTATACGTGCGTTTGCACGTGCCCAATTACTAATTGTTGGTAGTCACCGACTCATGAGATTCTTGTCGTGCTGCTTGAGCTATGAGTTAAGCCTAACCAAACACCCACCAAGTAAGAAAAATTAGAAACACCGTTGCATTACCTAGGAGTGCAAACGAGTCCAGTTGAGAGCTCCTACTATCATAGTTGCCAAGCTGAGACAACACGAAACACGGTACATGGGAGAAAGGTAGCAGAGATACTGTTGCCTGGCGGCTATGCATGACTCCTCTGGTCTTCTTCTGTGTCGTTTATTTAAAACATGCGCTTTACGATTTGGTCACAAAGCACCGTCCCGGACCATACTGTCACAAATTAGATAGTTTTTTTTGAGGGGGGGGGGGGGGGAGGGAGCAAATTAGATCGGTTTTAAAGCCTAACGACCCATGAAATGAAAAAAACAGGCTGCTATGCAAAACAATTACACCTAGCGAAGACCCCTACTCCTCTATTCACCACCTCCAGGTCCATAAGATGGCGAAGCAGCCACAAAGACGGACCAATACCAATGGACTTGTATCATTCATCATTTGACTTGTAAGGCTAAAATATCACTACAAAAGGCTCGAGTCGTTGATCCACCGCCTCCTCTATGTCACTGCAATGTAGAAATAGTTGTCCTGATACCTCTCAAGCCTCATGGTTGTTGTTTCTCCCCCCCTCCCCCCCCCCCCCCCCCCCCCCTGCTATAGCGGTGTCTTACAAAATGGAATCCTCAAAATGTGTATTCATGTCTTGGCTTGCATATTTATAGATGTGAATGACTAGAGAAAATCATGCCTATATTTATTGTATGATCATGAGACGATCATGAAAATAAATGAATTCAATACTTGGTTGGCCTTATATGCTACCCATATTAAATATCAAGTGATATACTAGTAATACTAGTATTTCCTTTTGATGGAAAAGTGAGAGAAATTCAAACTTCAACAGACACATGCATATATCCATAACATATTTACACATCGATTTGACATTGTTGTCAGATTACAACACATGCATATTTTGAGGACTTAATTACACATTGATCACAACATTGTTATCAGATATTCGTACCAAAATCATGAATAATCAGCCTTATCTTTTTGTGATAACTACAAATGACATGTATCACACAAAGATGTACATCATAGAGGAGTAACTTCTTACCTTAACATTTTGTGTTAGTCCCATATGCATTTGTCATTAGCCAACTATAGGTAAATCAATTAACACCCACATATATCTAATATTTTCCCGTACACATCAAGCATGGACGATGCTAGCTCATATATTCAGCCTAAGGCAGACTCAGAGGAAACTAGCATGATCTTATAATTAGAGCATACAAGAACCAACGGTTGCTCGATCCACATAGTATATGCTGTTAGACGGAAGAGAGGGATTTGGTGGAATTGTTCGTTGTATTGCTTGAGCCTCGTGGGCGTATATATAGGAGTACAAAGACCAACTTGGAGTACAAGACAAGGCAGGACCGAATCATAGTCTATCCTATACTTCCTAAAAATCAATATACTCAACACCCCCCCCCCCCCCGCAGTCACAACGGTAGCGACGCGGACGGTGAGACTGGAGAAGAATCCGAAGGCAAGCCGACGGACACCCCCCCCCCACAGTCGTAACGGTCGACGCATCACGGAAGTTATGGCTGGAGTGGAAACCGGCGAGGTTGCTCAAGCAAGGTGGTAGCCCTTTGTGCTGTTTGTCGAGGTAGTCGAGAGCGCGTGTGGTGGAGCCGCGGTCGATGTAGCCGTGCGACGAATGCCGTGGTCGATGTTGAGTCGGGGTGGCCGGTGTCGAGGAAGTCGTCGTGGAGCCGCGGGCGCAAGGAGGCGCCGAGTTAGTCATGGGCGCAGTGGTGTCGAAGTAGTGGTGCGCCAGGAAGTAGATGATGTTGACGACGCGTCGCGCCGGGGTTGCCAACCCCGGGGACACATCGTAGACGAAGGCACGTGCCGGTGTTGCCAGCACCAGGCATGCGTAGACGGACGAAGACGAAGTTGACGAAGCGTCGCACCAGGCTTGCCAGGCCCGGGGACACGTCGTGGACAAAGGCACGCGGCGGTGTTGCCAGCACCAGGCATGCGTAGACTGGGACCTGCACGAGCTGTACGCCATGACGAAGAAGTTGGAGAGGCCAGCAGAGAAGAACTCGACAACGATTGCGGCGTCCATCGGCGCGGGGCCGATGTCACCAACGGTGGTCGGAGTAGACGAAGTGGTCGGGATAGATGACGGTGACGCTGGCGACGGGCTGGTGCTGGACGAAGATGAAAGAAGGTGGACGGGCGGCGGCGTCGGCTACGGGGGTAGCAGCGGCGGCGGCCGAAGAAGAGCTGCGGCGGCAGCTAAGTTAGGATCGCGGCGGCGGTGCTCGAAGTAGGCGAAGAACCCTGACAGTGTGACGAAGACCGGCGCGGACGGTGGCGTTCCCGTGCCAAGGGAGACGGCATGGTGCATACCACGGGAGGTCGACGCGCGGTGACGGCGGAGTGGACCGCGGGCCGCGACGCAGTGGCGGCGGGCAGGTCAGGGCGACGACGGGAAGACCTCGGGGCGACGGCGGGGACCGCGGGCCATGGCGCTGCGGCCCGAAGGGGCGACGCAACGGGGGCGCGCGAGTCGGTGCAGCCACGGGGACGGCCTCGGGCGGCGGCGGAGACCGGGTGCCACGCTCACTGCGGCCCGATGGGACGACGCAGTGGCAGCGCGAGGGTCGGTGCCGCCACGAAGACAGCCTGGAACAGACATACTCGGGGCGGCGGTAGACCGCGGGCCGCGGCACTACGGCCCAAAGGGGCGACGCAGTGGCAGCACGTGGGTCCATGCAGCCGCGGGGAGAACCACGGGGCGGCGGCGCTGCGGTCCGACAGGGCAATGCAGCGGCAGCCCGATGCTTGATCGATGGAGGTGCGCATACTCAAGTAGATCTTCACCAGAACCGATGAAGGCACGCGCAACCACTGATCAGGTCGGTCGCGCGACACGGATGAAGGCACATATACAGTTGATCAGACCGAACATGCAATGAAGGTGGAGTGGATCGTCGGGCAGGAGGACAGAATCGCGGTAGCGAAGTGCACTTGGACGACGATGGCGCGCGGCCGCAGGTGAAAAGCGAGCTGCTGACTGATTGATTCTGCACATGTACATGCATGTTGTAGGCATGCTAATGAGGTGTCACGTGAAGCTTCCTGATGCAGAGCAATTCGATCTTTAACTAGCTTGATGGCCGTAGTCCTGTTGCACGGATGGCGACCGTATAGAACCACGAGCGTACAACTGCCCAAGTGGCCGCGGGACCAGCACATCATGTACTACCATGCGCTGCACGATCCAGTGGAGTCGATGTAGGTTTCCTGATCGGAACGAGGCGGCGAAGTACGGCAAAGAACGACGGGCAGACCAACGTGCGGATACGCGGACCACGACCTTTAGAGCAACTTCAACGGGCCGACTCAAACAGACGGTGCTTTTGTCTGTTTTTTGTCTGTTTGGGTCGACCGCCCGCCCGCCGTTCGCCCTTTTTTAGATTTGGATCGGCAGCGCGTCCAACGCGCCGACCCATTTCATGACCGCACGCGCTTTAGGTCATGCCAGCGCGCGGGAAAGGTTCGCACGCGTGGGAGAAATTCGGCCTAGCGCGCGCTGGCTTTGGCGCTCCAGAGCATGGGAAATGTTCGCGTGCGCATTTTGGCGCGCTACGGCCGACACTCGTTATAAAAGATGGCGCTCCCTCCACACTCAGTCCGCCGCCGCCGCCCACTCGTCTCGCCCCCTCTCACTAGCCTCGCCGCCTGTGCGCCACCATGTCGATGCGCATCCTCGACGCTTCGGATTTTCGCGGAGTCCACGAGCGCCCCTCCGTCGCCTTCTCCGTCGAGATCTTGTTTGGCGAGAAACGGCTCATCCTCGGCACCTTCGACACCGCTGAGCAGGCGGCCCGCGCGTACAACGCGGCGGCGTGGCGCCTCCTGAGGCCTCGTCGGGATATGAATTTTCCTGACGTGTCGAGCCAGCGGGCGCAGGATCTAGCGCCTCTCCCGCGGCTTTTCACCGACGAGGATCGTCGCGTCCACCGGAGGCGGATGCGTCGCCTCGCCCTCGCCGAGATGGATGTGCAAGCCTTGGTGCTGTGGCGCGAACGCTTCCCGCAGGACATCGTCGACGAACGTCGGTTCTATGAGCAGAGGAGGACGGAGAGGAAGGCCAGGAGGACGGCGCGAGCCGCCTATCGGGAGGGCAAGCGTGCGCGGAAGCTGAACGCTCAAATGAGATTGAGGCTGCGAGAAACATCGGGGTGGGACTTCGCGGACGAGCATGCTGCTGACGCCTATATTCAGACGTCGGAGGAGGACATTACCGAGTCAGAGTCGGAAACCGACGAGTAGTTGATCTTTTTTTTATCTGTGTACGCAAGAACTATCTATGTATCCTTTTTCATCGGAAAAAATGGCCGGCGGCGTCGGCCACGAAGCAGGCGGTGGAGGTTGTGCACGCGTGGGGAGGAGAGAGGGCGCGCGCGCGTCCGTCTTGTGTTCGCGCCGACGCAAATCCGGCTCAAAAATGGACCGGGAATGGATCGGCAGGCGGACGAAAGCGGATGCGCGTCCGTTTCGGTCGGCGCGTTGGGTCCGTCGAGATCTTTTCTGTCCGCGCCGACCCAAACGGACGCGGGCGGACGAAATGGGTCGCCCCATTGGAGTTGCTCTTACAGTCCGCCGCGGGTCGCGTGAGGCCCGTCGTGTCGTTGAACAGGCTAACGGAGTCGACGCCAAAGTCGAAGTAGAGCTGCACGAAGGTCGATGACGGCGGCGGGCGATGCAAACCGATCTTAAATCAGAAAACCAAACAGTAAACCATCGATCAAGATGACCGGCGGGAGAGAGAAAACTCGTAGCAAGGGCTTGGGAAAAAGACTCTCTAGTGCAGCCGGTCGACACGACCGGCGGACGAACCCTAGGTACGGGCGGCACAGCCCCCGGCGGCGGTCATGGAGGCCGACCGCCCCGGGGCCGGCACGCAGGTGCGGAAGCGGCGGCGGCTAGGATTTAGGATCGATGTAAGGCTGATACGATGTTAGAAGAAAGAGAGGAATTTGGTGTAATTGTTCGTTGTATTGATTGAGCCTCGTGGGCGTATATATAGAAATACAAAGACCAACTTGGAGTACAAGACAAGACAGGACCGAATCCTAGTCTATCCTATACTTCCTAATAATCAATATACTCAATATATGCTACTCCATATTTAATACAAAGTGATGTACTGTATGTTCATTTGACCAAAAAATGGGAGAAATTTCGGACTCCAGGCAACACATGCATATATCCAGTATGTATTTGCACATCGATCTAACATTGTTGTCAGATTATTACACCATACACATATTTCGAGGACGTAACATTTGCATACCTAGCTTGTAGTTTTGATTTATGTGTGCCTTACTGGATCAAGGATCAATTTGTAGCAGCTTCGAAAAGCGAGGAACTCAGTGTCTTAGAGCATCTCCAGCCGCGTCCCCAACAAACCCCTCAAGGCGTTTTTTTAGCGCCAGCGCCCAAAAATCGGCCCAATCACACCTTCAGAAGCCTGTTTTTCGCCGGTTTGAGCCGAATTTGACGCCGGCAGACCCAGGCCGAACCCGGCGCGCTGGGGGACGCCGGGGCAATCGATTTTGGCGCGAAAGAACATCGGGTCCGCCGAGTTAGTGACCCACACACCTCGTCGTCCTCATCGCCTCCGTTTCCTACGGGGAATCAATGCCAAGGTTGCCCGTCGGTCAGCCTTCCATTGATTCCTCACGGGCGAGAGGTTCCCCGGTGATGGGGCGGCGGCCAATGGCTTCAGCCGCCGCTCATTGCACGAGTGGGAGGCCTACCTGCTGTTCGAGGCCAACGCCCGGCGCCTCCAGACATGCACGCGTCGAGGATGGGGGTGGAAGCTCAGCGCCGGTGGCGTCCCCATTCCCTCGCTGCGAGACGTCACCGTGCGCGCCGACTACTTCGCCGACGAGGTTGCCCGCGCTCGGGCATCGCTGACGAAGGAGCAGCGGGCCCTCCTGTAGTACGCCGCCGACAACCATGAGGCTTGGGCGGCGTACTTCCAGCACCAGCAGGCACAACGGCTGGCCTCGACCAACGGGGCGCCAATGGTGCGGAGGACCAAGAACAGTGAGGGCCACCGCCTGTGGTGGGGCGCCCCCGGCCGCACTCTCCACACCGTCCTCCATCACCTCGAGGACGGCAATGACCCGCCATTGACGTACCCTACCTCCCCGGTCCCCCGCCGAAGCGGCAGCCAATGGATGCCTGTTGAGTAAATAGGCAATTTCTCGATTAAATTAATCCACAAGTAAATCACTAGCATGACATTGACTAAGTTGATGACGTACTGACTTTGATCTAAACATGCACGTACTAAGCAAACAGTAGACAGATCTACACATACTGCTAGTATTGCTAATATGAAAATAATCAGGAGCGGGATGAACGAGTTATACCCTCCAGTAGGCCATGCAGAGGCCGCGGCTTTGGTGGCAGCAGCGGCGTCCTCGGCGGCCTTCTTGTCGGCTTCAGCTTTCTCGGCGGCGGCACGATCGGTGTCGGTGGACATGGTGACGACGAAGGCGACGCAGACGTAGAGGAGGTAGATGATCGGAAGCGAGCAGTCGCGTAATCGCTGCCCAAAAACCTATTCGCCCCTCACCCCGTACAGGAACCAGAAGGGCGTGGTTTCGGAGACCTGCTCTCCCGTCGACCGTGTACGCGGCGGACGGGACGGAATCACTGGCGGCAGCAGCAGCAAAGGAACGACGGCGGGCGTGCGCGTGAGCAGATGTGATCTGTTCGTGGTGGCTAGGGTTAGGGGACACACTACACTTATATAGACGCAGCCGTGTGGAGAGACGTGGGCTTGACCCATGTCCGAGTCCGTGACAGCCCACGATCCGACGTCTCAAATCGTGGCCCTGCTGTCAGAACCTCTCCGTTAGTGACTGGCAAAAATAAGCGCATAGGTGTGAGCTCGGCTCGGCTCATTCCCGCAACCCGCGGCGCGTCGTGACGAGGCGAGGCGGGCGGCAGAGGAGGAGCGCGCGAGGGCCTCTTCTCTTCTCAAGCTCCAATAGCATGTAGAAGAGCCACCCTTATAAACCACTCCAACTTCTCTTCCACTAGCATGGTGGGACTAAACTTCCCACCACCTTGTCATGCCACCTACATGGGCCCTTAGAGATCAAATCTGAAATTGTCATATGGGCTCTAGGCCCATCTCACATTTCAACAATCCCCCACCAGATCTCAGGGGCCCACTTTGTCCTTTGTTCCAAATACTGTTTTGATATACTAGTGTTTCAGTGAAGACCTGTTAAGGTTGAGCTTCACCTAGAGCAAGTAGCTACACTCCTTCGCAACTGAACAATGGACTATGCCTTGAATTGTCAGTTTGGCGTAAAGAAGTTTCACCACATGTCTTACTAGTACTGGGCTGCCGAAGGCTGACCCCTCGGGTGGAGCATATAAGTCACACTCCTGGCCTATTCATGAGCTTACTAGAGATCACCCCAATCTCATAGACTGTGACTAGCAGTCGGGCTAACATAGGTATGTTCCTCCAAAGATCGCTCTGTAGGATAGCATCTTGCTTATACATATAAGCCTTGGAACACATTAAGACAGTAGTCATCCTTCCATACAGTTTCCGAGAGTATTGCATCTCCAACGGAGTGGGTTAGTAAAGTTACTCTCCTCAGTTCACCACTGGCTTGTTTTCCCAGGTCCTACTTCACGGGATCTCCGATCACATAGGTTGGGTTACCACCATGGTAACCCATGTGGGTCTCATACCCATCTCCCTCGATGCACTATCTATCACTACACGTGATAGCCCTTTCGTAAAGGGATCTGCCAGATTCTTAGCCGTATGGACATAGTCCAACGCTATCACTCCGGAGTTTCTTAATTTTCTGACAGCTTTTAATCTCATTCTTATGTGTTTGTTGGACTTCATGTTGTCCTTTGAACTCTTACCTTGGTGATGACAGTCTGATTATCACAGTTCATAAGGATAGCCGGAACCGGTTTATCAACCAGTGGCAAGTCCATCAAAAGATCTCGAAGCCATCCTGCTTCAACACCAGAAGTGTCTAATGCTGTTAATTCTGCTTCCATTGTCGATCTCGTTAAGATCGTTTGCTTGCAAGACTTCCAGAAAACAGCGCCACCTCCAAGAGTAAACATATACCCAGTTGTGGCCTTCATTTCATCAGCATCAGAGATCCAATTCGCATCACTATACCCTTCAAGTACCGACGGGTCTCCGGTATAGTGAAGTCCATAATTCATAGTACCTTTCAGATAGCGCATAACTTTTTCAATAGCATGCCAATGTACATCATCCGGTTTGGAAACAAACCTGCTCAGTTTGCTCACAGCAAACGCGATGTCAGGCCTCGTTGCGCTCGCTAGGTACATCAGTGAACCAATGATTTGAGAATATCTCAATTGATCTTTAGCCATGCCTTTGGACTTTCGAATCAACACGCTAGGATCATATGGTGTTTGAGATGGTGTGCAGTCCGAATATCCAAAACGACTCAACACCTTATCAACATAATGGGATTGCAGAAGTGTGATCCCACCATCATTATCTCTCAGTAGCTTGATGTTCAAGATAACATCAGCCACACCAAGATCCTTCATCTCAAAGTTCTGAGATAGAAACGACTTAACCTCCTCAATGACTTTGAGGTTGGTTCCGAATATCAGTATGTCATCAACATACAAGCACAGTATAACTCCTTTGCCCCCACCATGGCGATAGTATACACATTTGTCAGCTTCATTAACAACGAAGCCAACAGATGTCAGAGTTGTATTAAATTTATCATGCCATTGCTTAGGTGCTTGCTTCAGGCCATATAAAGATTTCAGCAACCTACACACCTTTCTTTCCTGACCATCTATCACAAAGCCATCTAGCTGTTGCATGTAGATTTCCTCATTTAGCTCTCCATTCAGAAAAGCCGTCTTAACATCCATTTGATGGACGAGAAGACCATGTGAGGCCGCCAACGAGAGTAATACTCGAATGATGGTCAGTCTAGCCACAGGTGAATAAGTATCGAAGAAATCTTCCTCTTCTTTCTGGTCATAGCCCTTGGCCACAAGCCTAGCCTTGTACTTTTCAATCGTACCATCGGGCCTAAGCTTTTTCTTGAACACCCACTTACATCCCAATGGTTTGCAACCATAGGAACGCTCAGTGATCTCCCATGTCCCGTTAGCCATGATGGAATCCATCTCGCTACGGACCGCATCCTTCCAGTAGTCAGCTTCTGGAGAGGCATACACTTCTGAAATAGAAGTGGGAGTATCATCCACGAGGTACACGAAGAAATCATCACCAAAGGTCTTTGCAGTTCTTTGTCTCTTGCCCCTACCAAGGGTTTCCTCGTCATCCTCCTCAGGATTTTCATCATGTGTTTGTTCATAATATTCCATAGGGATGGCAGGTTCAGGAGTCTCCTCAGATTCCTGTCTAGATGTGCTTTGCATATCTCTCATAGGAAAATATCCTCGAAGAATGTAGCATCCTTAGACTCCATAATTGTACCGACCTTCTGGTCAGGTACCTCAGATTTCACTACTAGAAATCTATAGCCAACGCTGTTCTTAGCGTAGCCCAAATTAATGCAGTCCACAGTCTTGGGTCCAAGCTTACGCTTTTTGGGGATCGGCACATTGACTTTCGCCAAACAGCCCCAAGTACGCAAGTACGAGAGTGTTGTCCTTCTCTTTGCCCATTTCTCATAGGAAGTGATCTCATTATCCTTTGTCGAAACTTTATTCAGGACATGACATGCCGTCAATATAGCCTCCCCCCACCATGCCTTGGATAAACCCGATGTATCTAACATGGCGTTAACCAAATCAGTTAGAGTACGGTTTTTTCGCTCGGCAACCCCATTTGACTAGGATGAATAGGGAGGCGTCCTCTCATGAATAATGCCGTGTTCCGCACAGAAGGAATCAAACTCACTCGAGAAGTACTCTCCACCACAATCTGACCGGACTCGTTTAATTTTCTTTTCAAGTTGATTCTCAACTTCTGCCTTATAGATTTTAAAGTAGTGTAGAGCCTCATCCTTAGTACTTAACAGAAAAACATAGCAATATCTAGTGGAATCATCTATCAATGTCATGAAGTATCTCTTTGCACCTTTAGTCAACACACCATTCATCTCACAAAGATCAGAATGTATGAGTTCTAATGGTGCCAGGTGTCTCTCCTCCACGGCCTTATGAGGCTTGCGAGGTTGCTTAGCTTGCACACATGAAAGGCACTTAGAACCTTTGGCTAAGGTGAAACTCGGGATTAAATCCAACTTGGCTAGCCGCGTCATAACACCAAAACTAATGTGACAAAGACGTGAATGCCAAACTTCAGATTCATTAACATTCGAATGAATATGGTTCACGACTTTATTACAAAAATCTGCGAGGGAAAGGCATAACATCCCTCCGCTCTCATAACCTTTTCCAACAAAGAGTCCATATTTTGTAACAACTAATTTATTAGACTCGAAAACCAACTTAAACCCTTCTCTACATAGAAGGGAGCCAGTAACGAGGTTCTTCTTGATGGCAGGGACATGCTGCACGTTCTTCAGCTGCACGATCCTTCCCGAAGTAAACTTCAGATCGACCATGCCAACACCATGAACAGAAGCACTCGCTCCATTCCCCATCAATACAGACCCGTGACCTGTGACCTGGTAAGAAGTGAACAATGAAATGTCAGCACACACATGAACACCTGCACCTGTGTCCACCCACCAATCGTTGGGTTGAAACACTGAAAAAACAGTAAATAAATTACCGTACCCAGATGCACCATTCTCATTGTTGCCCACAATCATGTTGACAGACTTGGATTCCTATCCTGGCTTCTTGTACTTGTTTGGGCACTTGTTGGCCCAATGTTCAATCGAACCACAAGTAAAGCAGCCCTCGTCCTTCTTGTTCTTCTTGAAGGTCTTCTTACCCTTCTTCTTAAAGTCGGTATTGTGTTGGACACCGTTCTTTCCCTTGGGCTTGTGGGAGTTGAAGTCCTTCTGGTTCACCATGTTGGCAACAGAAGTCCCTTCGGCCCCTTTTCCGTGCGAGTCCTTTGCCCTCGAATTCTGCTCAACACTCAGATGGCCAATGACATCCTCCACAGAGAATTCACGCCTCTGATGTTTCAGAGTGGTGGCAAAGTTCCTCCAGGAATTGGGGAGCTTAGCGATTATGCAGCCCGCGACAAACTTGCCCGGTAACTCGCACTTCAGAAGCTCAAGCTCCTTAACAATGCATATTATCTCATGAGTCTGCTCCAGTACAGGACGGTTCTCAACCATCTTGTAATCGTGGAACTGCTCTATAATATACATCTCGCTCCCTACATCGGCGGCCCCGAACTTAGATTCGAGCGCCTCCCACAAGTCCTTGGCGACATGCACATGTAAATATGCGTCGACTAGTTTATCTCCGATCACGCTAAGAACTGCTCCGAGAAACACAGTGGTTGCCTCCCTGAACGCCTTCTCCTGTTCAGGAGCAATCGTTCCCGTGGACACACCGGTGACCCAGAACACGTTCATAGCCGTGAGCCATAAAGTGGTCTTTGTCTGCCAACGCTTAAAATACGTACCGGTAAACTTATCCGGTTTCAGTGCAGCGGCAAAGCCACTTGCCGAAAAATTCCTACACATAATAGGTTTTTGGATTGTTGAGTAAATAGGCAATTTCTCGATTAAATAATCCACGAGTAAATCACTAGCATGGCATTGACTAAGTTGATGACGTACTGACTTTGATCTAAACATGCACGTACTAAGCAAACAGTAGACAGATCTACACATACTGCTAGTACTGCTAATATGAAAATAATCAGGAGTGGGATGAACGAGTTATACCCTCCAGTAGGCCATGTAGAGGCCGCGGCTTTGGTGGCAGCAGCGGCGTCCTCGGCGGCCTTCTTGTCGGCTTCAGCTTTCTCGGCGGCGGCACGGTCGGTGTCGGTGGACATGGTGACGACGAAGGCGACGCGGACGTAGAGGAGGTAGACGATCGGAAGCGAGCAGTCACGTAATCGCTGCCCAAAAACCTTTTCGCCCCTCACCCCGTACAGGAACCAGAAGGGCGTGGTTTCGGAGACCTGCTCTCCCGTCGACCGTGTACGCGGCGGACGGGACGGAATCACCGGCGCCAGCAGCAGCAAAGGAACGACGACGGGCGTGTGCGTGAGCAGATGTGATCTGTTCGTGGCGGCTAGGGTTAGGGGACACACCACACTTATATAGACGCAGCCGCGTGGAGAGACGTGGGCTTGACCCACGTCCGAGTCCGTGACAGCCCATGATCCGACGTCTCAGATCGTGGCCCTGCTGTCAGAACCTCTCCGTTAGTGACTGGCAAAAATAAGCGCATAGGTGTGAGCTCGGCTCGGCTCATTCCTGCAACCCGCGGCGCGTCGTGACGAGGCGAGGCGAGGCGAGGCGTGGCGAGGCGGGCGGCGGAGGAGGAGCGCGCGAGGGCCTCTTCTCTTCTCAAGCTCCAATAGCATGTAGAAGAGCCACCCTTATAAACCACTCCAACTTCTCTTCCACTAGCATGGTGGGACTAAACTTCCCACCACCTTGTCATGCCACCTACATGGGCCCTTAGAGATCAAATCTGAAATTGTCATATGGGCTCTAGGCCCATCTCACATTTCAACAATGCCGAGGAGGGTTGGCTCCTCTTCTTCCTCCTCCTGCTCCTCCGGCTCGTCGGCTTTGTTCGGCGTCAAGGCCGAGCCCGCGGAGACCGCCGAGACTCCGCTCGGCCGGCGCACCCGCAGCGCCGGCATCGTCATCAACGAGGGCGGGCGTGCCTCCTCTCCGGCTCCTTCCCGCTTCGTCAAGCCGAAGACGGAGCCGGGGCTCGCCATCGTGAAGACGGAGCCAGGGCTCGACGATGTGGCGGCCTTGAAGTGGGCGTGCGAAGATTGGGCGCGGACGGAGCTGGAGCGCCAGCGCCGCGCCTTTGAGCAGTTCGCCGCTCGGTGCCGTGGCCACGACGAGGGAGGCGTCGTCGTCCTCGACGACGATAGCGACGACGCCGCCGGTCCGCCAGGGCGACCCCGGGCAGGGGTCCAGCAGTGGCGTCTGCGTGAAGGAGTCGAAGTACGACGACAACGGCGGCGACGTCGGCGGCGATGGCGACCTCGCCTCTCTCAGCGCGTTATTTCGCGGACTGTTTGTTTTTTAAGTATTTTATCTATGTAAAAAAACTATTTCAGTTCGCCGAGATTATGTACTGTTTCACCGAATATTTGCCCCGTTCGCTGAATTTTAGACAAATAAATGTTCAAAAAATAAAAAACCAGACGCCTGGGGCCGACACTGGGGGCATCGGCTAGGAACCCGATCGCCCCAGGCCTATTTTAGCGCCGGTTCGCCCTCAGGCGGCAACTTTTCGAACCGCCTGGGGGCCAACAGCTGGAGATGCTCTTAGCTGTATGTTATGCATCCATCTTTCTTGTACTACCATGGGAAAGCACTGGTATTTAGCATTGGCCTCTTATTGAATGAAATGACTAGAGTTGTTTCTTGTAAGCGGTTGGTTAATGGTAAATATGCACTTGTGTTTACGTAAATGATGATCCCTATGAGTGTGCTTTGTTTGATTTTTGTGCACTGTATTTGAATATTACAGTGTGCATACAAATCAAACAAAGTAACATCCGTCTTTCGCCAGCGCCCTTCCTCCCTCCAACCCGGCGCTCGCCTCCGCCTCCGCCTCCGCCTCCACGCGCGCGCGCCATCCCTCGCCTCGCGGCCTCGCCTCCGAGGCTACTACACCAGCGGCCAGCCGATTCATGCGACACGCGGCTAGGAGAGCTGCGGCCGCGCTGCTATCGCCGCCGACTATCTCACCTCGCTCCACCGCACTGCCATCGCCGCCGACTTCCTCGTCTCCCTCCTCCCCGCCGCCCCTCCGGCGTCTCCAGTCCCTTCCCGCGAGCGCGCCCGAGGCAGGACTGGTCCGGACTCCCCGCGAGCGCTTCCCCGTTCCGAGCCCCTGCGTGAGAGGCTCCCACTTCCACGATGCACGCGGGGTGCTCGACGAAACGCCCAAGAGGAGCGCGGCCGCGTGGACGGCGGCCATCGCTGGCTGTGCGCGCGCCGGCCGGCACGCGGACGGCATGGGCGCGTTCGCGGAGATGCTCGCCGAGGGCGGAACCGCGCCGAACGCGTTTGTTCTCGCCGCCGTCCTCAGGTGCTGCTCGGGCCTCGGCGACGTGGAGTCGGGCAAGCGCATCCATGGATGGCTGCTGAGGAACGGGGTGCATCTGGACCGGGTGCTGTGTAACGCCGTTCTCGACATGTACGCCAAGTGCGGGGACTGCGAGGGGACTAAGCGGGCATTCAGAGCCATGGCCGAGGTTGACGTCGTCTCCTGGAATATCGTGATCAGCGCGTGTCTGCAGAGCGGCGACGTTCTTGGGTCGGTGCAGCTGTTTGATGAGTCGCCGATGCGAGACACTTCAAGCTGGAACACAATCATCAGCGGCTTGATGCGGAATCGGTGCGCTGCCAAGGCGCTGGACCGCCTTTATCATATGGCACGAGCTGGAGTGGAGTTTAATCACTACACATACTCCACGGCGCTTGCCTTGGCTGGCATGCTTTCTTTGCTAGACCTCGGCCGGCAGCTCCATGGCCGTGTGCTGACAGCTGCACTGGAGACTGACGCATTTGTTCGGAGCTCTCTCATGGACATGTACTGCAAGTGCGGCTCAATGGAGGCTGCCGTGTTGATCTTTGATAGATGGTCGCATCTTACCGGCGACATGAAATTTGCATGGAGCACAATGGTCGCTGGATACGTCCAGAATGGCAGGGAGGAAGAAGCTTTTGAGTTCTTCCGGTTGATGCTGCGTCAAGGGGTTGCTGCAGATCAGTTCACCCTCACCAGTGCAGTTGCAGCGTGTGCAAATGCAGGGATGGTTGAGCAAGGTAGGCAAGTGCATGGATGTGTCGAGAAGCTAGGGCACAGTTTTGATGCACCATTAGCATCTACCTTCGTCGACATGTATGCTAAGTGTGGCAACCTTGACGACGCTTGCAGGATGTTTGACAGAGCTCCCATGAAGAACGTTGCTCTCTGGACTTCAATGCTGTGCTCCTATGCGTCCCATGGGAAAGGTAGGATGGCCATAGAACTCTTCAACAGGATGATTGCAGAAAAGATCAAACCAAATGAGGTCACCCTCGTCGGTGTTCTATCTGCCTGTAGCCATGGCAGATTGGTCAGTGAAGGAGAGCACTTCTTCAAGCTAATGCAAGAAGAGTATGGAATTGTTCCGAGCATTGAACATTACAATTGCATGGTTGATCTTTATGGTCGAGCTGGACTGCTCAACAAAGCAAATAACTTCATCAACGAAAACAAGATTAAGCATGAATCTATTGTCTGGAAGACATTACTGTCAGCTTGTCGTGTTCACAAGGACATGGAGCATGCAAAACTTGCTTCTGAAAGTTTGATTCAACTGGAGCAATGTGATGCTGGGTCATATGTTATGCTGTCAAACATGTATGCCACTCACAGCAAATGGCGTGATACTTCGAAGCTCAGAAGTTTGATGCGGGAAAGGGGGGTTCGAAAGCAACCCGGACAATCCTGGATCCATCTGAAGAACATTGTGCATACTTTTGTCGCGGGGGACACGGCACACCCGAGATCATCTGAAATTTATACCTGCTTGGCAAAGTCGATGGAGAGAATAAAGGAACTGGGGTACACCAGTAGAATTGATCTTGTTGCTCATGATGTGGAGGAGGAACAGAGGGAGACAGCTCTGAGGTTCCACAGTGAGAAGCTTGCCATGGCGTTTGGGATCATCAGCACTCCCAGTGGGACTCCACTTCGAATCTTCAAGAACCTGCGTATTTGTGTAGACTGCCATGAAGCAATCAAGTATGTAAGCCGAGCCACAGATAGGGAGATCGTTGTGCGAGATTTGTATCGGTTTCATCATTTCAAGGATGCAAGGTGTTCTTGTGAGGATTTCTGGTGAAAGATTTACCTCAACAATTTTGGTGGCAAATTTTTCGCACGCTGGTCAAAGTTTTTTCTCCTTCTTTTCTTCCTCCCGCACCCGCACATTTGCTCCTTCGCACACTCGGTTGTTGCTGCCAGCACCTTTCAACAGCGCACCACCGCCTTTGAGCCCTGCCTCTTCTTTGTAATGGTGCCATGGTGAGCGGGCGGTCGTTATGTTACGAGGAGGGCATCATGATCTGATGGGTGACAACGGGGTCCTCGCTGACCAGCTACAGTGATGGCAGCATTGACACTGCTCCGACTACTTTGTGTCGTCCTTCCTGGTCGCGTGGCTTCTTCGTGGCGGGAGCAGTGGGAGGTGGACATGCGGTTGGTGAAGGTTGAGGAAGGTGCGGCGAGCTTCATGTCAACCAGAGAAGGGACAGAAGGGCGCGGCGTCGCGAGGAGGTCGAAGGAGTGCGAGGTGGGACAGGGAGGCCGGGACTGTGCAATTGGGACCATGGCGATCGGAAAAGGGCAGCCCTGGGAAGGCAGCGGCGACTGTGTGCCGAATGCGATTGGTAGGAAGCCAGTGTCAGCCCTTGTTCTAATTTTTTTATAATCTGGAACTCCTGTAAAGATTATATCACTCCCGGGGAAGGATGTTGGTGTTGGTGTCCATTGGGATGGAACTTTGAGGCGACCTTTAAGATCGGAGAGATGCATGACTAAACGGCCCATGCAAATAATGGAGGGACACAAGTAGCTCCAGCAGACTTTGGCAAATTTTTGCAGTTAAAGAAGGCAAAAAATGCTACACCTACGTAAATGCTGTGCTCTTTATGTTTTTTTTAGGGAATTGCTCTTTACGTAATATTCCTACTCCATCCATATATATATAGGGCCTAATGCGTTTTTCGAAATGTCTTTGACTATTGATAAGGTGAATAGTATATGACATGTATAATGTGAAAATTATAACATTGGAAACTCCTTTCACATACGAATTTGACAGTATGATTTGTGTAATTTACATGTCATATATTATTGCTCTGACATGTAATGGATAAAGGGAGTAACTAACCTCTCCACGATGCCTTGTATTTAGCGTTCCCACTGGTGAACGAGCCAATGTGCACCCCGCCTACCCATCGCGCACCCTTTTGGGCCAGCCCATGTGCGGCTTAGGATGTCTTCTGTTTTTCATTTCATTTTTATTTTATTATTATATTCAAATAATACGTAATCTCATAAAAATTCAAATTTCTAAAAAATACGAGTTATGAAAGAATGTTCATGGATTTAAAAATGTTTGTGATTTTGAAAGATGTTGGCATGTTAAAAACTTGTTCTCTCTTTAAAAAAATGTTCAGGAAATCAAAAGTTGTTCATGATTGTGAAAAAAATGTTTGCAAATTAAAAAAATGATCGCTGATCCAAAACATGTTCATGAATTAGAAAAAATATCCATGCATCTCAAAAAATGCTCGTTGTTTCAAAAAAATGATCACGAGTTTCAAAACAATGTCACAATTTTAAAAATTATTTGTGAATTTCTAAAAATTGTTCGGGAATTCAAAACATGTTCATGAATAAAAAAATGTTTGTGATTTTGTATAAAAATGTTCATGTATTCAAAAGTACTCGCGATTTCCTAAAATTGTTTGGGAAATAAAAATGTTTGTGAATTTGAAAGAATGTTTGTGAATTCAAAATATGTTCACAAAATTCAAGAAATATTCAAGGATTTAAAAAATTGTACACAAATTTTTTAAAAATTTTCATGGATTCAAATAAAGTTCATCCATTTGATTTTTTTTGTACAATTCAAGAAATGTTTATATACAAAGCAAAAAAACATCGTGAATTTATAAAATTGTTCCACAATGTCGGCCCAAAGTGGACGCGACCTCTTACTGGTGCCTACATTGAAGCGGCGCGTCGGCCGTGAGAGTGCCGCTCGCGGCATGCTCGGTTGAACACGCCTCCTCGCCTGCATTCATTAAAGTCGCACGTGTGCCGAGAAACCTACTTCGACCACACGTTCGTTCGCGAGCCGACCGTGAGAACACCTCCCGATGCACGCCCGGCTGAACACGCCCCTCGCCTGCCCGGCTAAAAACACCTCCTCGCATGCATTCATTAAAGCCGCACGTGTGCCGAAAAACCTACTCTAACCACACGTTCGTTAGCGGGTCGATCGACATTAAACATAACATCGATTGCCTTCTCACGTCCACTGGCTATTAAAATGAGGCCAGACACCAAGAAAGAAGTGCACCACACCTTCGCTCTCCATCTCCTCCTTGCATCATATTCTCCACACTGTCCATGGCACCCGACGAGCAGGAAGAGGGGTTCTCCATCATAAAAGCCAGCTGGGTGGCCCACAGGAATACGGGCTAGGCAACTCGCTGCTCGACCTCCCAAGCCGCTCAAGGCCGTCAGTACCATGGGCAAGGTTGTAGGCTGGCGCGCAGAGGAACAAGTGGCCGCTCCATGTGGCGTGTGGTTAAGCAAGTCGCTGCTGCAAACCAGCTCGCGGAGGAGCACGGCGGCACGGGCAAATATGCTACTGGATGATGCGGGGTCGTACCGCTCCTCCCGCGGCATTCACCGTCAACGTGCGCGGAACCGCGCCCTGCCGACGGAGAAAGAAGTCGACGTCGTGGAGATCAACGAGGCGGCCAACACATCCACGGTCACCGCCGACAACGAGAAAAAGTGGATCATTGGAGGCCGCCGCCATTTGGGTCCCACGAAGGCCACCGTCAGCGCGTTGCCGGTGTGCCCCACTTCGCAGGCCACCGTCGCCCCCCACCCCCAAAACCAACCAGGATCCGTGCTTCACGGAAGAGGAGGCCGCTCCGATGAGTGGCGCAACCGGACATAAGGAAGGTACGGAAGAAGCGGAGGTTGTTCTTCTCCTCTCGCTGAAGCATAACCCTTCAGGGTATCCGGCAGTCCGACGAGCGGGCTCCCGAACACGGGGAAGACATGTCAACGGAGGGGCCTCGGAGGGGGCGGGGGTTCATTTTCCGGGGCTCATGGCTGGCCGGAATATGGAACGGGCGCCGACGGTCATTTTAGTCTAGTTTTAGTGTCCGATCTAGTTGAAAAATGTCTAAATGTAACGAATTTGCTCCGATTCAGATGAAAAGCATCCGATTTTATTATGTAAAAAAATTGTTCGGTTTTTGTTCATTTGAAATCTAAACCGGACATACGCGGCTAGCTTTGGATTGTCAGCTTTGAATATGCCCCTGACATGGCGATGTCCATGGACGCGTCGACGTATAGGAGGTCAAATTAGTTCAGTCGGATTGTAGATGCTCTAATGCTGCTATTAGCAAACGCGGGACGATGCGGGACGGGCCGCAGACGTGTCGTTGCTCCGCAGACATCGTGTACACTTTGCATCCTGAACGAGTTAATCTGAAACTAGCCGTTGGGAGGGAATCAACCCATCCATTAGCTCGTGCTCCCCTCCTGCCTCTACTAGCCGTTGGCGGCCTCGTGCGCGCCCTCGTCTTCTTCCCCGCGCCCATCTCTGCCGCGCCAGGAATCGCTCGCGGGCGCGCCACATTTATGACACCACCACCGCACCACACTCCCCCACCTTACCTACCTACGAGCCCGCCCCCTCCCTCACTCCTCCCCCCTCGCCACCGCAGCGTCTCTCCCGGACTCCATAGCCTCCCTGCTCCTGCTTCCGTTCGTCTACAGACCGGCCGGCACCATGCCGCTGCGGCTCGGCAGTAACCGCGCGGCCGCCCTGCTGCTCGTCCTGCACTGCTGCTGCGTTTCACTTCTCTTCCCGTCGCCGGCGGCCGCTGCCCACGGCCACCATCCCGCCGGGGACGGCGTCGTGATCAGCGAGGCGGACCGGCAGGGCCTGCAGGCCATCAAGGGGGACCTCTCCGACCCCCGCGGCTTCCTCCGCTCCTGGAACGCCACCGGCCTCGGCGGCGCCTGCTCGGGCGCCTGGACGGGGATCAAGTGCGTCAACGGCAACGTCGTCGCCATCACGCTCCCCTGGCGCGGCCTCGCCGGCACCCTCTCCGCGCGGGGGCTCGGCCAGCTCACCCGGCTCCGCCGCCTCAGCCTCCACGACAACGCCATCGCCGGGGCCGTCCCGAGCTCGCTCGGCTTCCTCCCCGACCTCCGCGGCCTCTACCTCTTCAACAACCGCTTCTCCGGCGCCGTCCCGCCGGAGATCGGCCGCTGCCTCGCGCTGCAGTCTTTCGACGCCAGCAGTAATCTCCTCACCGGCGTCCTCCCGGCCTCGATTGCCAACTCCACCAAGCTCATCCGCCTCAACCTAAGCCGCAACGCCATCTCCGGCGAGGTCCCCGCGGAGGTCGTCGGCTCCTCGTCGCTCCTCTTCCTCGACCTCTCATACAACAAGCTCTCCGGCCGCATCCCCGACTCTTTCGGGGGCGGCTCCAAGGCGCCGTCCTCGTCCTCGCGGAAAGAAGCCGTCACCGGGAGCTACCAGCTCGTCTTCCTCAGCCTCGCGCACAACTCGCTCGACGGGCCGGTGCCGGAGTCGCTCGCCGGGCTCAGCAAGCTGCAGGAGGTTCACCTGGACGGCAACAACCTCAACGGCTCCATCCCTGCCCAGCTGGGGTCGCTTCACGACCTCAAGACGCTCGACCTCTCGGGCAACGCGCTCGCCGGAGAGATCCCGGAGAGCCTTGCAAACCTCACCGCAACGCTCCAGTCCTTCAACGTCTCGTACAACAACCTCTCCGGCGCGGTGCCGGCCTCGCTCGCCCAGAAGTTTGGGCCCACCTCCTTCGCCGGTAACATACTGCTCTGCGGCTACTCTGCTTCCTCGCCGCCCTGTCCCGTGTCTCCGTCTCCGGCGCCGGCATCAACCTCGCAGGGGGCAGCCGGGCGCCACGGCCTCCGCAAGTTCAGCACCAAGGAGCTCGCACTGATCATCGCCGGGATCGTGATCGGCGTCCTCATCTTGCTGTCGCTCTGCTGCCTCCTGCTCTGCTTATTGACAAGGAAGAAGAAGTCCGGCACTAGCACCGGAGCACGGAGCGGGAAGCAGTCGTCAAGCAAGGACGCCGCCGGCGCCGGCGCCGCTGCAGCTGCCGGGCGAGGCGAGAAGCCGGGGGCGTCCGAGGCGGAGTCCGGCGGCGACGTGGGAGGCAAGCTGGTGCACTTCGACGGGCCGCTGGCGTTCACGGCCGACGACCTGCTGTGCGCCACCGCGGAGATCATGGGGAAGAGCACGTACGGCACGGTGTACAAGGCGACGCTGGAGGACGGCAGCCTGGTGGCCGTGAAGCGGCTGCGGGAGAAGATCACCAAGGGGCAGAAGGAGTTCGAGGCGGAGGCGGCGGCGCTCGGCAAGGTCCGGCACCCCAACCTGCTCTCCCTCAGAGCCTACTACCTCGGCCCCAAGGGGGAGAAGCTGCTCGTCTTCGATTACATTCCCAAGGGCAGCCTCTCCGCCTTCTTGCACGGTGAGATTCCCTCCTTAAAAATTGTTCTTCCATTGAAGCTGGATTCAACTCTGTGGTTCTGAGTTCTGACATTTGGTTCATGGCGTTGGTTCAGCTCGAGCTCCGAACACGCCGGTGGACTGGGCGACGCGGATGGCGATCGCCAAGGGGACGGCCCGCGGGCTCGCCTACCTCCACGACGACATGAACATCCTCCACGGCAACCTCACCGGCAGCAACGTCCTCCTCGACGACGACTCCAGCCCCAAGATCGCCGACATCGGCCTGTCCCGCCTCATGACGGCCGCCGCCAACTCGAGCGTGCTCGCCGCGGCGGGCGCGCTGGGGTACCGCGCGCCGGAGCTGTCCAAGCTCAAGAAGGCCAGCGGCAAGACGGACGTGTACAGCCTCGGCGTGATCATCCTGGAGCTCCTCACCGGCAAGTCCCCCGCCGACACGACCAACGGCATGGACCTGCCGCAGTGGGTGGGGTCCATCGTGAAGGAGGAGTGGACGAACGAGGTGTTCGACCTGGAGCTGATGCGGGACACGGCCGCCGGCCCGGAGGGGGACGAGCTCATGGACACGCTCAAGCTCGCGCTGCAGTGCGTCGAGGTCTCGCCGTCGGCCAGGCCCGAGGCGCGGGAGGTGCTGCGGCAGCTCGAGGAGATCCGGCCTGGGCCGGAGGGCGGCGCCGGGCCAAGCGAGGAAGGCCATGTTGCTTCTGCAAGCAACGAGTAGAGAAGAAAGAAGATTGTTACATTGAGGTTTAGTTGTTTTGATAATTCTTTGATTCATTTGAAAACCTAGTATATTCATAAGTTGAAGGGATTGTCCTTCTTTTTCATTTTCTATAGTTTGTATAGGCAAATATTATTTGCGCCACTAGAATCTCTGTCAGGAATTCCAAACCCATATAAACATTATTGATTTATCACAAACTGTTGATCACATTCTGGTTCTGAATTTCTTACAGCCTGCTTCCTCGTCAGTAAACTGTTGATCACATTCTGGTTCTGAATTTCTTACAGCCTTTTCAGAATTTCAAACTGAATTTTGATTCGCACTCCTTCTGAAAGTAAATAGGGGTACTCCAGTGGCTTGGATTAATCAAGAGTAACCATTCGCAGTAAACCTCGCTCTCTCTTTTCGAGAAAAGAAAAAACTCTCTCTCCGAAAATCCATCTCTGCACCGGAGCTCACGTGCACCCACGCTGACGAAAAAAATAAAACAAATATTAGAAAAATTAAAAAATTCCAATTTTGTTGTGAGGTAGAAAATTTGATGCGTGAGGGCCGCTCCAATTTTCAAATTATTTGGACATCTGATGAGCTCTCAGAAAAAAAGACGTATTGTGATTTGGTCCGATTTGTCTTTTTTACTGTTCATGTACTGTTTTGGTCCGATTTGTCTTTTTTACTGAGAGCTGCTCAAAGGTCCAAATGACTTGAAATTTGGAGCGGGCCTCATGCATCAAATTTTCTACCGCACATTTTTTTATTGGAATTTTTTGAATCTTGTTTGAATTTTTTACGATTTTTTTTCTAACCGGGTGCAGAAGAGTCTGGACATCGAAACGCCCTACTCCTCTCTCTCTTCCTTCTAAATCCTATTTACAGTAAGAAGCCTCCTAGCATGTGGAAATCCACTTCTGAGTCTAGACTCATCTTCATCCACGCCGACGAAAAAAATTCAAAATAAATACTAGAAAATTCAAAAAACATCAAAAAATTGCATGGTAGATAATTTGATGTGTGAGGTCCGCTGATTTGAAAATTGGAGCGGACCTCACGTACTAAAGTTTCTACCATGCATTTTTTTGGAATTTTTGTGATTTTTTTTCTAACCGGGTGCAAATGAGTCCGGGCACCGAAAAGCTGCACTCCCTAGCATGCCAAATTTTTCCCATATGTCCAGATGATTTGAAAATTGGAGCGGACCTCGCGTACTAAATTTCTACCATGCAAATAATTTTTTTGGATTTTTCTGATTTTTGTGATTTTTTTCTGACCGAATGCAGATGGCACCGAAAAGTTGCACTCCCCGCAAAGTGTTTTTTACCAAACTGGGAGCTACAGGTTATCTTCCCACCAATGAGGTGCTGCCAGATCTAAAGTTGTGGGACCATGTGCTTGTGTATATGAAAGTATTCATTGCAAAAAATCTCTTGTATTTCTAATTTTAGTCTAATCAATGTCAGAATGATGTAGTACCTTTTCACAGGAACACGGTACGCATGCATGCATGCAGAATCTCTCATCTGTGTCACACACAAATTCATCCATTTTATCTTTGTTTAAAATTTTAGATGGACAATATCTCTAACACTAATTTTCTATTATTGAAATCTTTTATATATTCAAATTCCTAAACATGTGATCTATAGAACGAGACCAATTCTGAATATATTTAAACTAGTTTAAGTTTTTCTATTTCAATCATATCAAAATTTAAATTTCACTTATTTCAAATGAGTGAGTGTAATTTGTTTTCTGAAACTAGTGAAATGTGTGAAATCTATCTTTTCGAATGAGTGAAATCTGTTCTTTGAAACGAGCGAAACATATTATTACAATTGAGTGAGTGTAATGTGTTTCTCTAAATTGAGTGAAAGCTAATTATGTAAGTGAAATTAGTTTTTTGAAATAAATAAAACCAAATTTTTAAGATGAGTGAAATCCTTTCAAATACACATGCCACATTTTTTTGGTGTGAAATACGTGAAACTAGTTATTTCAAAAAAATTAAACTAGTTATTTCAAACATGTGAAACTGATTATTTCAATTTTTTTTTTTGAAATGAGCAAAATATGTTTTATGAAGCGAGTGAAATTGTTTTTGGAAATAATTGAAATATGTTTTTGAAGTAATTGAAATCAGTAAATCAAAATGACCGAAATCAAGTTTTTATGGCAAAACCTGTGGAATGTGTATTTGAAAGGAGTGAAACTGATTGTTTCAAATATAGGAAATATTTTTTCAAAGCGAAACAATTTTATGCTTTGTGAAAGTCATTTCAAAGATAACTGAAATACATAAAATAAAAAGTATTTCAAATATATCCAAGATTGATCTTGTTCTAAAGATCCAGTCACCACGATTCCAAATATATAAAAAGTTTAAAAAATGGACATTTCACTTAACAAATATCAATCATTTAAAATTTAAGGAGTACATGTCATTTGTATGGAGAGAGAATGCATGCAGCGTGCATCTCTCAATTCTAACTCTCTCTCTCTCTTCTCTGCAAAAAGCTGCTATTCATTGTTTTGTCTCAGACCGTATTACAAAGTATACTTGCTGGAATGAATTATTGTGTTATACTGGGTCGGACTGCACGGATCTTGATGTAACCGATGGACAGTGGATCCAACACCGGTACATCCCGGCTCCGGTAAAATTACTTATTCGCTGCACTCCCTAGCATGCCAAATTTCTTCTCCCAGATTGTTTACCAATCCAATATCTGAACTTCCCTCTTATCTTACATCTTACATTCTTAAGAAATTGATCCCATCACTATTAATTTTCTCAACATGCATAATCTCCACATCAGCATGATGCCATGTCGGCATTCTCTCAACATGCAATCTCCACGTCAACCAAAAAATAATCCATGAATTTTGGGATCAATCTCAACAGCGGTGCAGGTCTCTCCACATTCTTCCGCTCTGCTCCAATGTTGGCCATCCTCCCTTGGCTGCGCCCTCCCTCCATCCCTCCGCTGCCTTTGACCTCCATTGATGGCCAGATTAGTGAGATGCCAAGATGCAGGACACAACCAAGAAGACTCTCCTAAGGAAGCCGCTCAATCTCCCTTACTTATTCCCACACATGGTCAGGTGCTTTTGTTTATAGTGAAGCCGCTCCCTTGAGTTCTAACTGTTGGGAACATAGCTTGCAATTTCAAAAAATTCCTACGATCACGCAAGATCTATCTAGGAGATGCATAGCAACGAGATGAGGAGAGTGTGTCTACGTACCCTCATAGACCGAAAGCGGAAGCGTTTGACAACGCAGTTGATGTAGTCGAATTTCTTCTCGTTCCGACCGATCAAGTACCAAACGTACGACACCTCCGAGTTCTGCACACGTTCAGCTCGATGACGTCCCTCGAACTCTTGATCCAGTAGAGCATCGAGGAAGTAGATGAGTTCCGCCAGCACGACCGCGTGGTGACGTTGATGGGGAAGTGATCCGCGCAGGGCTTCTCCTAAGCACTACGGGAATATGACCGGAGGCGTAAACCATGGAGGGGGGCGCCGCACACGGCTAGGAATCAATATTGTGTGTTCTAGCGGAGCCCCCCCATATATATATAGGTGGGAGGGGGAGTGGAGCACCAAGGAGCGCCCCAAGTAGAAGGAATCCTACTTGGGGGCCTCCTCCAATTCGGCCTCCCCCCTTCCTTTTATTGGACAAGGGGGAAAGGAAGGAGGGGGGAGGGGAAGGAAGTAGGAGTCCTACTTCATACTTTCCTTCTCCTCCTCTCCTTTCCTTTCCTCCCCATATGGCTGGCCCTATAGGGGGCGCACCAACCCCTTGTAGACTGGTGTGTTCCCTCACTTGGCCCATTAAGCCCATATCTTTGTCGGGGGTACCCGAAACTCCTTTCCGGTGAACCGATAAGTACCTGGTACCCCCGGAGCACTTCCAGTGTCCGAATATCATCGTCCTATATATGAATCTTTACCTCTCGACCATTTCGAGACTCCTCGTCATGTCCGTGATCTCATACGGGACTCCGAACAACATTCGGTCACCAAATCACATAACTCATACAATATAAAATCGTCATCGAACGTTAATCGTGCGGACCCTACGGGTTCGAGAACTATGTAGACATGACCGAGACACCCCTCCGGTCAATAACCAATAATGGAACCTGAATGCTCATATTGGCTCCTACATATTCTACGAAGATCTTTATCGGTCAAACCCTAATGACAACTTACGTTGTTCCCTTCGTCATCGGTATGTTACTTGCCCGAGATTCGATCATCGGTATCTTCATACCTAGTTCAATATCGTTACTGTAAAGTCTCTTTACTCATTCCGTAATACATCATTCCGCAACTAACTCATTAGTCACTTTACTTGCAAGGCTTCTTATGATGTGTATTACCGAGAGGGCCCAGAGATAACCTCTCTGATACTCGGAGTGACAAATCCTAATCTCGATCGATGTCAACCCAACAGACACCTTCGAAGATACCTATAGGGCATCTTTATAATCACCCAGTTATGTTGTGACGTTTGATAGCACACAAGGCATCCTTCGGTATCCGGGAGTTGCATAATCTCGTAGTCGGAGGAACATGTAATCGACATGAAGAAAGCAATAGCAATAAAACTGAACGATCAAAATGCTAAGCTAAAGGATGGGTCATGTCCATCACATCATTCTCCTAATGATGTGATCCTATTCATCAAATGACAACACATGTCTATGGTTAGAAAACTTAACCATCTTTGATTAACGAGCTAGTCTAGTAGAGGCTTACTAGCGACACAGTGCTTTGTCTATGTATCCACACATGTATCAAGTTTCCAGTTAATACAATTCTAGCATGAATAATAAACATTTATCATGAATAAGGAATATAAAATAACAACTTTATTATTGCCTCTAGGGCATATTTCCTTCAGT
This sequence comes from Triticum aestivum, assembly GCF_018294505.1. Lineage (NCBI taxonomy): Eukaryota > Viridiplantae > Streptophyta > Magnoliopsida > Poales > Poaceae > Triticum > Triticum aestivum. The sequence continues at coordinate 129,946,857 of NC_057798.1, forward strand.
CTCCCACTTGCACTAGAGTCAATAATCTAGTTCACATCGCCATGTGATTTAACACCAATAGTTCGCATCTTTATGTGATTAACACTCATAGTTCACATCACCATGTGACCAACACCCAAAGGGTTTACTAGAGTCAATAATCTAGTTCACATGGCTATGTGATTAACACCCAAAAAGTACTAAGGTGTGATCATGTTTTGTTTGTGAGAGAGGTCTAGTCAACAGGTCTATCACATTCAGATCCGTATGTATTTTGCAAATTTCTATGTCTACAATGCTCTGCATGGAGCCACTCTAGCTAATTGCTCCCACTTTCAATACGTATCCGGATTGAGACTTAGAGTCATCTGGACTAGTGTAAAAGTTTGCATCAACGTAACTCTTTACGATGAACTCTTTGTGACCTCCATAATCGAGAAATATTTCCTTAGTTCTCTAAGGATAATTTTGTCCGCCGTCCAGTGATCTACTCCTGGATCACTATTGTACCCCCTTGCCAAACTCATGGCAAGGCACACAAAAAGTCTGGTACACAACATAGCATACTTTATAGAGCCTATGGCTGAGGCATAGGGAATGACTTTCATTCTCTCTCTATCTTCTGCCGTGGTCGGGTTTTTGCGTCTTACTCAACTTCACACCTTGTAACAAAGGCAAGAACCCTTTCTTTGACTTATCCATTTTGAACTTCTTCAAAAACGTTATCAAGGTATGTGCTTTGTGAAAGTCCTATTAAGCGTCTCAATCTATCCCTATAGATCTTGATGCTCAATATGTAAGCAACTTCACCAAGGTCTTTTATTGAAATATTCTTATTCAAATATCCTTTTATGCTATCCAAAAATTCTATATCATTTCCGATCAACAATATGTCATCCACATATAATATCAGAAATGCTACAGAGCTCCCACTTACTTTCTTGTAAATACAGGCTTCACCGTAAGTCTGTATAAAACCATATGCTTTGATCATCTCATCAAAGCGTACATTCCAACTCCGAGATGCTTGCACCAGTCCATCGATGGATCGCTGGAGCTTGCATACTTTGTTAGCACCTTTAGGATCGACAAAACCTTCTGGTTGTATCATATACAACTCTTCTTTGAGAAATCCATAAAACGTTCTGGTTGAGGAATGCAGTTTGACGTCCATTTGCCAAATTTCATAATCATAAAATGCGGAAATTGCTAACATGATTCGGACGGACTTAAGCATCGCTACGGGAGAGGCGGTCTCATCGTAGTCAATTCCTTGAACTTGTCGAAAACCTTTTGCGACAAGTCAAGCTTTATAAACAATAACATTACACTCAACGTCAGTCTTCTTCTTGAAGATCCATTTATTTTCTATGGCTCGCTGATCATCGAGCAAATCCACCAAAGTCCATACTTTGTTCTCATACATGGATCCTATCTCAGATTTCATGGCCTCAATCCATCTGTCAGAATCTGGGCTCATCATAGCTTCTCCATAGTTCGTAGGTTCGCCTTGGTCTAATAACATGACTTCCAGAACAGGATTACCATACCGCTCTAGTGTGGATCGTGCTCTGGTTGACCTACGAAGTTCAGTAGTAACTTGATCTGAAGTTTCACGATCATCATCATTAGATTCCCCTCTAGTTGGTGTAGGCATCATGGGAACATATTTCTCCGATGTGCTACTTTCCAATTCGAGAGAAGGTACAATTACCCCATCAAGTTCTACTTTCTCCCACTCACTTCTTTCGAGAGAAACTCCTTCTCTAGAAATGTTCCATTCTTGGCAACAAAGATCTTGCCTTCTGATCTGTGGTAGAAGGTGTACCCAATTGTTTTCTTATGGTATCCTATGAAGACACACTTCTCTGATTTGGGTTCGAGCTTATCAGGCTGAAGCCTTTTGACACAAGTGTCGCAACCCCAAACGTTAAGAAACGACAACTTAGGTTTCTTGCTAAACCATAGTTCATACGGTGTCATCTCAACGGATTTGGATGGTGCCCTATTTAACGTGAATGCAGCTGTCTCTAATGCATAACCCCAAAACAATAGTGGTAAATTGGTAAGAGACATCATAGAACACACCATATCTAATAAAGTATGGTTACGACGTTCGGACACACCATTATGCAATGGTGTTCCAGGTGGGGTGAATTGTGAAACTATTCCACATTGTTTTAAATGAAGGCCAAACTCGTAACTCAAATATTCATCTCCGCAATCAGATCATAGAAACTTTATTTTCTTGTTACAATGATTCTCCACTTCACTCTAAAATTCTTTGAACTTTTCAAATGTTTCAGACTTATGTTTCATTAAGTAGATAGACCCATATCTGCTCAAATCATTGTGAAGGTCAGAAAATAACGATACTCACCGCGTGCCTCTCAATACTCATCAGACCGTATACGTTGATATGCATTATATCCAATAAGTCATCAGCTTGCTCCATTGTTCCGGACAACGGAGTTTTAGTCAACTTGCTCATGAGGCATGGTTCACAAGTATCAAATGATTCATAATCAAGTGATCCCAAAATCCATCCGCATGGAGTTTCTTCATGCGCTTTACACCAATATGACCTAAACGACAGTGCCACAAGTATGTTGCACTATCATTATCAACTTTGCATCTTTTGGCATCAATATCATGAATATGTGTATCATTACGATCGAGATTCAATAAACCATTCACAATGGGTGCATGACCACAGAAGGTTTTATTCAAGTAAACAGAACAACAATTATTCTGTGACTTAAATAAATAATCGTATTGCAATGAACATGATCTAATCATATTCATGCTCAATGCAAACACCAAATCACATTTATTTAGGCTCAACACTAATCCTGAAGGTAGAGGGAGTGTGCGATAGTGATCATATCAACCTTGGAATTACCTCCAACACACATCGTCACCTCATCCTTAACTAGTCTCTATTCATTCTGAACTCCCGTTTCGAGTTACTAATCTTAGCAACTAAACCGGTATCAAATACCCAGGGGTTGCTATGAACACTAGTAAAGTACACATCAATAATCCGTATATCAAATATACCTTTGTTCACTTTGCCATCCTTCTTATCCGCCAAGTATTTGGGGCAGTTCCGCTTCTAGTAACCATTCCCTTTGCAGTAGAAGCACTCAGTTTCAGGCTTAGGTCTAGCTTTGGGCTTCTTCATGGGAGTGGCAACTTGCTTGCCATTCTTCTTGAAGTTCCCTTTCTTTCCCTTTGCCCTTTTTCTTGAAACTAGTGGTCTTGTTAACCATCAACATTTGATGCTTTTTTCTTGATTTCTACCTTTGCCGATTTCAACATCACGAAGAGCTCCGGAATCATTTTCGTCATCCCTTGCATATTATAGTTCATCACGAAGTTCTAGTAACTTGGTGATAGTGACTAGAGAACTCTGTCAATCACTATCTTATCTGGAAGATTAACTCCCACTTGATTCAAGTGATTGTAGTGCCCAGACATTCTGAGTACATGCTCACTGGCTGAGCTATTCTCCTCCATCTTGTAGGAAAAGTACTTTGTCAAAGGTCTCATACCTCTCGAAACGGGCATGAGTCTGAAATACCAATTTCAGCTCTTGGAACATCTGGTATGCTCCGTGGAGTTCAAAATGTTTTTGAAGTCCCGGTTCTAAGCCGTAAAGCATGGCGCACTAAACTATCAAGTAGTCATCATATTGAGCTTGCCAAACGTTCATAACGTCTGCATCTGCTCCTTTAATAGGCCTGTCACCTAGCGGTGCATCAAGGACATAATTTTTCTGTGTAGCAATGAGGATAATCCTCAGATCATGGACCCAGTCCGCATCATTGCTACTATCATCTTTCAACTTTGTATTTCTCTAGGAACATATCAAAAACAAAAGGAAGCTACAACGCAAGCTATTGATCTACAACATAATTTGCAAATACTATCAGGACTAAGTTCATGATAAATTAAAGTTCAATTAATCAAATTACTTAAGAACTCCCACTTAGATAGACATCCCTCGATTCATCTCAATGATACGTAATCCAAATCAACTAAACCATGTCCGATCATCACGTGAGATGGAGTAGTCATCAATGGTGAACATCTCTATGTTGATCATATCTACTATATGATTCACGTTTGACCTTTCGGTCTCCAGTGTTTCGAGGCCATGTCTGTACATGCTAGGCTCGTCAAGTTTAACCCAAGTATTCCGCGTGTGGAAAACTGTCTTACACCCGTTGTATGTGAACGTAGAGTCTATCACACCCAATCATCACATGGTGTCTCGAAACGATGAACGTTCGCAGCGGTGCACACTCGGGGAGAACACTTATACCTTGAAATTTAGTGAAGGGGTCATCTTATAATGCCATCGTCGATCTAAGCAAAATAAGATGCATAAAAGATAAACATCACATGCAATCAAACTATTTGACATGATATGGCCATCATCATCTTGTGCTATTGATCTCCATCTCCAAAGCATCGTCATGATCTCCATTGTCACCGGCTCGACACCTTGATCTCCATCGTTGTGTGTGGTCGTCTCGCCAACTATTGCTTCTATAACTATCGCTAACGCATAGTGATAAAGTAAAGCAATTACATGGCGTTTTCATTTCATACAATAAAGAGACAACCATAAGGCTCCTGCCAGTTGCCGATAACTTACAAAACATGATCCTCTCATACAACAACGTATATCACATCATGTCTTGAACATATCACATCACAACATGCCCTGTAAAACACAAGTTAGACATCCTCTACTTTGTTGTTGCAAGTTTTACGTGGCTGCTGTCGTGGTTCTAAGTCTGACAGTAGTGTAGGGGGTAGGAATGGAGAGGCAAGATCCTAGCTATGGAGCAGTTGTATACGCAAGAGGTTTACGAGTTCAAGCCCTTCTCGGAGGAAGTAACAGCCCTACGTCTCGGAGCCCGGAGGCGGTCGACTGGATTATGTGCGTATGAGTTACAGGGGTGCGAACCCTTTACACTGAGGAGGGGGTGGCTTATATAGAGTCCGCCAGACCCCTCCGGCCCTCAGTTATGCAGGGTTTAAGGTACATTAAGATCGGGCGTTACTGGTAGTGCCACAAATAAAGTGCTATGATGACCATAAAATCTACTCAATGACCGACCGTTTGCGTGCAGAGTGACTTTAGATCTCCTGGCTGTCGAGTGGTTGGCTTCATGGTCGAGTGTCTTCGAGTCCGTCGAGTGGAACATTTTCGGGTCGATTGAAAGGTGGTTTCTTCTAGAGATGTCCTTGGGGAGGGTATCTTGGAAAGGTCCATGACCCTACCCTAGGTACATAGCTTCATCATTAGCCCCCGAATGGATCGAGGTTTGAGTGGGGAAGGAGTTGAACACACTTCCGACCCATTTTCGTGCTATGAGTATGTCTTGTTCTGGATCAATGAACTTAGGTGATGGCACCAACTTCTTTTTCAGTCGCCTTGATCCATTCTTTGTATCCGTCGAGTGAATTTCTTTACTTGGAGAACTCCGAACGACAGAGCGGAGGAGATCTTCCGTCTGATGAGTTTGTTCAGCAGCTCGCGGATTTAGCGAAATTCGAATTTTGGGAAGCGCGCGGGGCGGAGGAGGCCGCAGTAACTGGATGGGATAAGGCAGGGACACCTCGATCTCTGCGCCACCTTTTTCGCCACATATCACGCGCGCGACTGTTGCGGGATTTGACAGGATCGCCCGGGCCTACAAGTCAATCACTTGGAAGTAACCTCATATAAGGCACCGGACGGGGGTTTTTGAACAGTGCGTTCTCATTTCCTCCTCTCTTCCTCTGACTTATCCGCCGGGTTCGCTTTGATCTCAGTGCCGCTGCCCTGTGCGCGTCTCACCGGCGACGATGGTGAAAGAGAAGATGGCGGCCCTGGAGCGGGCGAAGAAAGCGACGGCGAAGGCGAAGGGAAGGGCGACCAGTCGGGGCGAATCTTCATCAAGGGCCGGCCTGCCGCAGGGCTGGATCCAGGGCGACTGGATCCGCTTGACGATTCGTCAAGAAGACCTTGATGACCTGGCCAATGGAGGACTGATCCCCCATGGATCGGCGTGGCTCCCGGGGAAGGAGTTTGAGCTGCAGCCTCAGGAGGGTGAGTGCGTTCTCTTGGCCACCCATGTCGACCATGGGTTTCCTTTGCCGCCTCACCCTTTCTTTCGGAGATTTCTGAATTTCTTTGGGGCGCAACTCCACCACTTCACACCCAACACCATCGTGTACCTCACTGCTTTCATGTCTTTGTGCGAGAATTTCTTGGGTTGTCGGCCTCATTGGGGTCTTTTCAAGCACATTTTCACCTGTCGCTCCCAGACAATGAAAAAGGCCAATCCGAGTGACGAGAGAACACAAGTGATTCAGATGTGTGGTGGTCTTGGGGTTCAAATGAGGGGGGAATGTTCTTTTCCGGCCATGATCCTACCCGACTCGGTCCGTGGATGATCCTACCTGGTTTTACTACAAAGACCAGCCGACGCCAGGGCAGTCGACCGGACTCCCTCCTTTTTCCATGGACCGAGTGAGGAAGCCTTCCTCTTTGAAGGTGATCCCGGAAGAGAAGGTGCAGGTTAAGGTGCTGGTCGAATGTGTTGTCCAGCTTATCCATGACGGGGTGACCGACATGGACCTCTTGGAGGTCTTCCTCCGACGACACATCCAACCGCTTCAAGCTTGAGACCATCCGATGTGGATGTATTCTGGCACTGAGGACACCACTTGGATCCACCCAGAGGAGGTCGAGGATGCCACGCTGGAGAGGTGGCTGACGAGCATCACAGGGAACAAAGACAACCCCCAAGGAGCCAGGAGGATTCCTCCACTCGACCAATCATACGAAGTAGACCAGGTCCAATTCTGCATCTCTGACTGTGATCCTGCTTTCTCCATTCTGTTTGCTTAAAATCAATCGACTGACTTTTGTCTTGTTTGTTGTCTTCTAGGCCATTACTGAGATGTACTTGATGCCCAACGGGGCGCAAGAACAGGCCGAGGAGGGGAAGGCGAGTGGAGGTGAAAGTGAGGAGGAGTGGGAATCTGATGGTGAGGGGGAAGAGGATGACGACGGCTCCAGTGAAGAGGAGGAGGAGGAAGTCGATCCTCCTCGCACGGAAAGGCGATCCAAGCTCATCCATGACCCCGCGGGAAAGCGTGGCAAAGGGACTGTGCCTGTTGGGCAGTCGTCGAAACACCCTCGGACGGCCTCTCCAGCGCCGACTGAAAAAGCACCGAAGCATCCCCGAGCGGCGTCATGAAAGCCGCTGAAGGCCTTGCCCAAGATGAGAATGGCCATTCCCACCATTTCCGGGTAACAGCAGAACTTGTGTTTTCTCGTTTAGCATGGACAGACTCTTGGTCGACTCATTGGCTAACCGTCTGGTTTCTGAAATCTGCAGTGCTGCTACCTCCGAGACCTCCGCCAGGAACGAAGACCAGGAAATGGAAGACGCTGCCACCTCCAACCTTGGTATGATCTCTGTAGTTTCGCTTTCGGTCGATTGGATTTTCATTTTTAACTTTGGATCTGTCCTGTAGCTCCTCCTCATGTCATTGATCTCCCTGATGATGACGATGAGGCGCCGCTGAGGCCGAGGAGGAATAGAAAGGCACCGGCTAGTAAGACTATTCAGATTGCATCAGTGCCTGAGACACTGGTTCAGGAGGGTGGCAACATCACTCGGACTTCCGTGTCCTTCGCTGTGCCGCTGACGAGTGTTCGGCCTTCATCGTCGACTACTGACCTGCCCTTCCTTTTCGCCACACACCACATCCCGGAGGACCAAGTGGGTGCTGCTAAGGAGGCTATAGCCAGGCGGGGATCATGATGGAGCAGGTGAAGGCGGTCCGGGACGCCAGCCAAGCGGCCTATGATGCTAGCTCAGCTCTTCAGAGCAACGTCCAGGTTTGTTGGTCACCGCTTGTTCTGTTAGGATATGCTATAGGAAAACTCTCTTTCCGAAGATCCTTGTATTTGTACACCCACTGGGTGTGTCGATTGAATTTTTTGGATTGGTGGGGGCACGCTGAGTGCACCCACTGGGTGTAGTCCCTGAGACTATGGTGGATTGCTGGTAGTCGACTATAGTCTTTTGTACTTTGAGTTTCTTCACTCTAACTTCTTCACTCGGTCTGGTCAGACCATGTCGAATGGAATCTTGGAACCAGTGGGGGCACGCTGAGTGCACCCACTGGGTGTGGTCCCAGAGACCATGGTCGACTGCTGGCAGTCGACTAAGGTCTGAAGAACCTGTTTTTTAGATCATGATGAGACTGTGGCTGACTGCTGGCAGTTAGCTATGGTTTAGGATCATAACCTTTTTGCCTCTTTTGGTCGACTGATCGGACCAAGTCGGTAGAACCAATGGGGGCACGCTGAGTGCACCCACTGGGTGTAGTCCTTGAGACTACTGTTGAATATTTTGATTCGGCTGTAGTCTTAGAAATGCTACGATTTTCCTCTTAGTCGCTTGGAAGCAACCTATCTTTGATGTCCGTCGATTGACCCTTCGCAGAAATCCTGCGAGCTTGTGGCTCGCTATACTGAATTGGAAAACAAACAGATCCAGCTCGACCTTGACTTGAAGCTTGTTCAGGAGAACTTTCAGAAGGCGAAAGATGAAGCAAAAGGTATGGCTGGTGAGAACTTGATGACTGTCTTTATCTTTCTGCCCGTCCCTGATTCTGATCTCATTGTCATTTTGTAGATAAAATGAAGGAGGCTCTGAAGAAGAAGGACCATGACCTCGCCGATGCGCAGAAGGCGGCTTTGGACAAAATGAAGCTTGCGGAAGAAAAACTGGCTTTAGTCGGTAAACTTGAAGAGGAGAACGCCAATCTAAAAGCTGCTCTCGACATGGCCAACAACGAGGTTAGTCGTCTGAAGAATGATAAGATAGCTCTGAGTGACAAGGCTAGTGAACTGGCAGGGAAGAAGAACGATCTGGAGGCTTATCTGGGAGGGCTCGCCAAGAAGTTATTCATCATGCTTGAGGGTAATCTCTTCTGTCCGACTGACTTGTTATCATCGACTCATCGTAGAACTGTTGGTTTATCTTCGAATTGCGTTTACATAATTCTGCCAAAACTTTGAGGAGGAGACCAGTCGAGTGGAGACAAGCTTGGACCCTATCATGGAATTGTCACGTCAGATGTCCTCGTGAAAGCACTTAGTTGTGGAGCCATCACAACTAGGAAGCTTGAAGGGGTTAAATCGGGACAAGGGACACGAGAGGTTTTTATACTAGTTCGGCCCCTTACGGTGAAGGTAAGGCCTACGTCTAGTTGGGTTGGTATTGATGTTTCGATGATCAGGGAGCGAGATACGCTATGCCCGGCTCTCGATGAGTTGTTTCTTGCCCTAAGCCGCCAGCAGGTCGTCCCCTTATATACACGGGTTGACGCCTTGTGGCCTACAGAGTCCCGGCCGGCTTATAAACAGTGTACGGCTCGGTGACTAGTTAAATATACCTTATGATACAAGTCATGCCATTACGGCGGTTTACTACAACGGGCCTTAAGCCGCCTGTGGGCCTTAGCCCTTTATTGAACCGCCATCTTCATGCTTGGTCTTGGGCTTCTCTCTGGTGAATCCTCTTTGCATAACCCGGCCCCTCCTGGGCGGCTTACACAAATAGTTATATCCCCAACATTAGGCCCCAGATTGATTTGAACCTGTTCATGTCAATCTTAAAATACCTTTAAAAAAATAAATCTTCAGTCTTCTGACTGTGCCAAAGGTTTTCTTTAACCCGCCATGACGTCATCTCTTGGATCCGTGTTAACCCGCCGTGACGTCATCCTTTCTTAAATTCTTTTTCTATTCCACCGTATCCTCCAACGGATCCCTGCTTTATTGACTGTTCCGAAAATTGAGGCGCCGGGGCCGTTGGATAATAACTCTTATCTCCTCGTTTCCCGCGCCATCTCAGTTATCCTCTCCTTATAAATAGGCATGACCTAGGTCTTCCTATTCTCCTCCTTCTAGTCGTCTTCTTCCTCTCGCTGCTTCTCTGCTACTCGAGCTCCGTTGCCGCCGCCGCAGATCTCCTTGTCTTCTCCAACTCAGGCCGCTGCATCAACCTGGTTGGACCATAAAAAAGCGACACCCTTCCGCGGCAACCTTGCACCGGTAAGTCTCCCCTTTCCTGCTCCTTAGATCTACATTAAAGCCTTCGATTTCTTTGAGTTCTTCGCTGTCCAGTAGCTTTCTTTCATAGATTTCATTATCCTCGCTCTTCTTCATCTTGAAGATGATAAAAACTGATGCGGTAGATGTTTTGCACCTACTTTTGAAATGCAAATGAACCCCTTTGTGTCGCATAGAGGCCCCATTCGAGCCCTTGAGCTTTATCTGCTCCAGTCTTAGGTCTAGAAAATTTCCTTTTCAGAACAGTTGTTTGATCCAAAATAACAGTGGTAGATTATGAAACCTGTTTGTATCACCCGGAAAATTACTTCTGTCGAATACCCATAATTGTCCATGTAGCCGGTTTAAATAAGTGATACTGAGCTGTAAGCCTTGCTTTCTTCTCATGACCTTAAGAATTTTGAACTGCTCTTGATACTTGTAGCGGCTTAAATATTGTTGCACAGTCACCCTTATATCATTAGGCCCCTTCTTAAGCCACCACTTTAAATAATTTAGATATTTCTCCCGGGTTAAAATTGAACCGGAACTTCTTATTTTGTCGTAGGCCAACTGTTGTCATGGCACCTAAGGCGGCCAAAGCCCCTGTGACTTGCAATTGGGTCCCATCCACAGTTACTAAGAGTAAACTTGCTGAGTTCGTGAAGTCTGGCCACCTGCCAAAAAAGGAGGTCATGTCTTATCGTGCCCCTGACCCGTCTGAAGAGAGGCCTCAACCCAAAGAAGGGAGGTGATAGTGTTCACGGATCACATGAACTGGGGATTTGCCCCTCCCGGCTCAAAATTCTTCAGGGAAGTTTTGAATTTCTTTGATCTTAGACCTCAAGACATTGGACCCGATTCCGTGTCAAATCTTTGCAATTTCCAAGTCTTCTGCGAGGTGTACCTGGGAGAGGAGCAAAGTCTGCTTTTGTTCAGAGAACTTTTTTACTTGAACCGGCAGAATGAATGTGCCAACGGGCTTAGTCTTGAACTTGGTGGCATCTCAATCCAGCAGCGGAGAGATTGTCTTTTTCCTTATGCTGAGCTGCCGAGTCATGCAAAAGATTGGAACCAGACGTGGTTCTACTGTCAAGATACTTCACCGGCTGATGAGAGGCCTCTGCCCTGCACCTTGAATCCAACCATCAGCTAGTGGATAAGTTGACCGCTGTTGAGCGCCTGCCTCTCAATCCCACCATCAAAAAGATCAAAGCTCTTTTAGGAAACGTGTTAAACAACATCGATCTGGTTCGAGTCTGGGTCACCTGGCGGATACTAGCATTAAGCCACCGTTCCGGCTTAATGTGTACTTACACAGGCGAGAAGGATGATCCAATGCGTCATAGTCCTGACGACTTACCAGATGATGTGGTAGATGCTACAACCCAGTCACTGCTGAAGGAGGGAACTGTAACTAGCAATGCCTTCGGCTTACTTCCCTTCTGCAAGAAGAACCCGGCCCCTGCAGCGAGTTATCAATCTTAATAAATACTTTCTAACATGTTATACCTTATCTATACTTATAATTCCTTGTCCTTTTCCACAGGCCGGTGATAATTTCTGGAAGGTCAAGTATGACCACGAGGCTGCCAAACAAGCCAGGGCAGCCAAGAAAATCGAAAGGAAGGCCGCCAAGACGGGCACCTCAAAGAAGAAGAAACCCAACGCCTCCGATATGCTTAAATTGGATGACTCTTCTTCGATGATGAAGAGGTAATCCTTTGATTTTCTTAACTCCTTTGTTTATTTTACTGACATTTTATCCTTTCAGGAGGATACAGGGAACAGTCAAGAAATTGATGAAGAGGTAACTATAATCTCCTCCGACTCAGAGCCTTTGCCAAAGCAAAAAATCCGAAGGGTGACCCGGAAAGTAAGATTTTCACATCCTCTAGCTTACCAAGATCCTCAATTTCTTTTGAAGCAACAACCGCTTGAGAACCGGAGGCAGACTCGGGCCAATCAAGACACAGAACTCTCCTACGGCTTACCCGATGTAACTAGGAAGCGTCGGACCGAGGTTATCTCCGATTTACGTTCTATTTTACCTTTGGCGGGCTTAATTCGCCAACCTCTCAATTCATCTGACTCCAATTATCAGGATACCTCTCCTTCCTCTGACGAGTCGATGCAATCAAACATGCCGGCTTTCAAAACAGCTCTCGAGTAATGTAACCTTTCTTACTGTAAGTTTTATCGTACTTATGCTTTAATACTCACCCTTCTACCTTTATTGACAGCTTGCAAGTGAAGCCCAGCAAGAGGGCAAGGAAAAATAAGCCATCCCAAGACCCGGTTGTCACTGAGCCGATGCTTGACTTGTCCGTTCCTGACAGCTCTACCCATCAACCGCCGCCTGAACCAACTTCTGATATTTTGATGCCAACTTCTGACCCGCCTGCTGAAGATGTTATTCACAACTCTGATAACCCGGAAGCTCCTAGCCCGGTCAAGACGACGGACCCGGAAGTTGAATATCTGAAGAGTCAATATGTTGAACCGGGACGGCCTACTTTCTTGCCCAATGCACTGCCAAGGAAGAATTTGCCCAACGTCGAAAAGCCAAACAGGACATCACTGACTATACTCACTTAGGCATTGGTGATATAGTCTCGGGCTATCTGAACCAAGTGCATAGTAGTCGTGACCTGGAAATTGACATGGTGAAACAAATACAACACAAATCTGAGGTATAACTTATGCTTTTTTCCTGAATCTTACTTACTGTACCAGCCCCCAAGTCTATTGCTTATGAATGAATATGCTGTAGACTTAGAAATCTACTTTTTGTTGGTTTGTCCGGTTTAAAGAAAATATATTTAACCCGGTTGTAACATGATAATTTTAATTTGCAATACACATTAGCCCCCAAGTGTCAAGTATCTTTACTTGTAAAGTGCTTGAGACTTGATATGTATGACCCGGCAGGGTAGGTAAAAAATTCTTTAAGCATACATTAGCCCCCAAGTGCCAAGTATGTTTACTTGTAAAGTGTTTGGGACTTGAATGTTACCTTACCATGATTCTTACCATAACCTGGTACCAATACAGGCCACCACAAGTCAATTTGAATCGGAGCTTGCTGATCTGAAGAGCAGGCTGAAAACTCAAGAGCTTGAAACTCAAAAAGCCAACTCCAAGTTTGAATTCATCGTCTCTGAACAAGAGAAGTTGAAGCAAAATTTTGAATCAGAGAAGAAAATCTGGGCTGACGAGAAGGCTTCACTGGTGACTCGAGTCGAGACGGCAGAAGCATCTCTTGCAGAGGCAACAACCGAGCTGTCCGATTTAAAACGGCAGATATCCCAAATGGTCTCAGCCATCTTCGGTAAGTTATTCTGAAAAAAACCCTCAAACATTGTAACCTTCCAATGATTATTGCAATAGTTATGTCCGGCTTATTGTTATGCTTGTGAACATACAGGCCCCAGGAGTACCAACCTCAAGAAAAACATGCTGATCAAGCTTAAGGCGGTTTACACCTTAGTGGAGCAGCTGTACTCCGGGTCACAACGTGCCTTGGCTGTTGTGGCCTTATCAAATACCACTCTCCACCTCCTTCAAGATGTACTGAAGCATCTCACAGTGCTGCCTCAACGAATTCAGGATTTAAGGCGGGCATCTTCAAGAGCCGAAGCCATGACCGCGTTAAGCCGGGCAAAGGCATGGGTGCCAGAGCTTGACTTGGCTGACCTCTCTCTTGGATATCCAAGCCTGAAGGAGGACGGTACTGCATTTGATGATCAAGATTTCACCGCCTGTGTCAAAGTCGTACGTCCCTTGGCGACCCTTATTGGGAATGATACTGATCTTAATAAGTATTCACCGGGCTACGATAGCGAGAACCGGAGAATTCCAAACATTCCATATGACCAAGTCAGCCTGATCCCTCCAACGCGTAAGCATACCTTTTCCCCTGAAGTGGACCCGACTGGTTTAATAGATGATGAGGCTGAATTTGAAGCTTTGAGCGGCATTGACTGGGCCTCGTCCACCTTCCAGGACAAAGTAACCGACGGAGAGGCGGAGAAGGATAACCCGGAGTCTTCAAGCCCGCCGAAGGAATGAGCCGCCAGGCATTTAATAACTTTGCCAAAACAATGCTTCACTTATTCAGACTCGGGGAGTCTTGTAATAGGATAGAAAAAACTTCTTAATGTTTGTCATGCCCTCGCGCATGTTTATGGTGCTTATTACTTTCGTAAGCCGCCATCACTATATTTCTCTGGCTTACATTAACCGTGTATTTCCTTGATGTTTAACTTGCTTTGCCTTATCCTGCACATAAAACAAGCAAAATTTTCTGGGCAGTTTACTGCGCCAGGGGTTTATAGAGAGTATTGATAACCTGGAACATGACACAAAGACATCATATACAGGCCGGTTTATGATTATTTATTAAATATAATCACAAACCCTTTGATAATTTTCCCGGCTCATATGATGCTTTACCTGGCACTTTAGAACCTGGGGTAATCAATATTAAACCGGAAGAATCAAGAACCATCTCATAATGCTTGCAAGAAGGTTGTAAGATAGTTAAAGTAATTATAACGGATAAGAAGTAATGTTCCCAGGCTCCTGATTCAAATACGATCAGAAAACCGTCCCAAAGGGGTTAAGCTAAGATTCGGATACGATCATATAGCCCCCAGTGGCTTTGGCGATGCCGATCAAGTGGGTATCGACAGCTATGTTCTCTTTGGTTCGAATACGACCTAGTTTGAACAGGAAGCCCCCAAGTGAACATAAGAGTTGTTTAATGACGCTGATTCGAATATGAGCCACGTCAGACCCAAAGGGGTTAAGTTATGATTCAAATATGATCAAGAAGCCCCCAAGTGGGTTTGGCAGTATGCCGATCAAGTGGGTATCGACAGCTATGTTCTCTTTGGTTCGAATACGACCTATGTTTGAACAGGAAGCACCCAAGTGACCATGGCTAGATTCAGATATGATCATAAGCCAGTCCAAAGGGAAAGCCGGATTCAGATGCGATCCGCTCCCTGTTGGTTGTCTCCACTACCTGATAAATAAGACACATAGATTTTTGAGGGTAAAAAGGACGGAGGTCCTGCTTTATTTCTTTATATAATATATACATTGTCAAAAAATATATACGTCCTGAAAGCCGGTGGCTTAAGTATAATAAGGCCGGAGATGAGCAATATTCCACGGCCGGCGGGTCTCCTCCTCCGACTTACGTGAGTCTTTAAGCTCTCGAACATCGATGAGGTAGTATGACCCTTTGTGCAGATTCTTGCTGACCACAAAGGGCCCTTCCCAAGGCGGGGATAGCTTGTGCATATCAGACTTATCCTGGATGAGCCGGAGCACCAAGTCGCCTTCCTGAAAGGTTCTGCTCCTAACCCGGCGGCTGTGATAGCGGTGCAGGTCTTGTTGATAAATCGCCGAGCGGGCTATTGCCAAGTCTCGCTCCTCATCTAATAAGTCAAGTGCATTTTGAAGAGCTTCTTCGTTGTCAGCCTCAACGTAAGCCGCCACGCAGGGTGAATCGTGTCGGATGTCACTTGGCAGGACCGCCTCTGCACCATACACCATAAAGAAAGGCATGTAGCCTATAGATCTATTAGGCGTAGTGTTCCATAACACAGAAGGTAACTCCTCCACCCAACAACCCGGAGTCCGCTGTAAGGGGACTAAGAGCCGGGGCTTGATACCTTTCAGGATCTCTTGATTAGCTCTTTCTACTTGACCATTGGATTGAGGATGAGCAATAGCCGAAACATCAAGCCGGATATGTTCTCTTTGACAGAACTCTTCCATGACACCCTTGGAGAGATTAGTGCCATTATCAGTTATGATGCTATGTGGGAAACCAAAACGAAAGATCACCTTTTTCATGAATTGAACTGCCGTGGCTGCATCACACTTACTGACCGGCTCTGCCTCAACCCACTTTGTAAACTTATCCACTGCCACCAGGAGATGTGTCTTTTTATCCTTAGACCTCTTGAAAGGACCAACCATGTCAAGCCCCCAGACTGCAAACGGCCAAGTGATTGGGATTATCCTCAATTCTTGAGCTGGCACATGAGCTCGTCGTGAGAACTTTTGACAACCGTCACATTTGCTGACCAGATCTTCCGCATCAGCATGAGCCGTCAGCCAGTAGAAACCATGACAGAAAGCTTTTGCTACCAGAGATTTTGATCCGGCATGATGGCCACAACCCCCTTCATGGATCTCGCGAAGTATTTCTTGGCCTTCTGCAGGGGACACACAGCGTTGAAACGCCCCAGTGACACTTAGGCGATGTAACTCGCCGTTAACAATCGTCGTAGATTTGGAGCGCCTGACAATTTGTCTTGCTAAGATCTCATCCTCAGGTAACTCACCCCGGGTCATATAAGCCAAATAGGGCATTGTCCAATCCGGGATAACGTGAAGAGCCGCCACCAGCTGTGCCTCCGGGTCTGGCACCGCTAATTCTTCCTCCGTTGGCACCTTGACAGAAGGGTTATGTAGAATATCAAGAAAGGTGTTAGGCGGCACTGGCTTACGTTGGGATCCCAGCCGGCTTAAAGCATCAGCCGCCTCATTATTCCTTCGATCAATGTGCTCCACTTGATAACCCTTGAAGTGACCAGCCACAACATCTACTTCATGACAATAAGACGCCATAAGGGGATCCTTGGAATCCCACTTGTCTGACACCTGCTGAGCCACGAGATCTGAGTCGCCCAAGCATCTTACCCGACTTAAGTTCATCTCCTTAGCCATCCGGAGACCATGGAGTAAGGCCTCGTACTCAGCTGCATTGTTAGTACATGGGAACATAACCCGGAGTACATACCAAAATTTGTCACCTCGAGGGGAAGTTAACACCACTCCAGCCCCCGAGCCTTCTAGCTGCCTGGACCCGTCAAAATGAATAGTCCAATATGTGTTATCTGGCTTCTCCTCAGGGGCCTGTAACTCCGTCCAATCATTGATAAAGTCCACCAAGGCCCGAGACTTAATAGCAGTACGTGGCATATACTTCAAATCATGAGGCCCAAGCTCACTGGCCCACTTGGCGACTCGTCCTGTGGCCTCCCTGTTCTGAATGATGTCTCCCAAAGGGGCAGAACTTACCACAGTTATAGGGTGACTTTGAAAGTACTGCTTCAACTTCTGGTTGGCCATAAACACTCCGTAAACAAGTTTCTGCCAATGTGGATACTTTTGTTTAGACTCAATGAGCACCTCACTGATGTAATAAACTGGCCGTTGAACCGGATGCTCCTTGCCAGTTTCCTTACGCTCCACCATGATGGCAACGCTGACGGCTCATGAATTGGCAGCCACGTATAGCAGCAACAACTCTTTATCAATGGGAGCCGCAAGAACTGTTGGTTCAGACAACTGTCGCTTCAAGTCTTCAAAGGAAGCATCAGCAACATTACTCCAGACAAAAGTGTCTATTTTCTTCATCATCTGATATAGCGGTAGGGCCTTCTCACCTAACCGGCTTATGAACCGGCTTAAAGCGGCAACACGACCCGCCAATCGCTGAACATCATTGATGCACGCCGGTTTAGCCAGAGAGGTAATTGCCTTAATCTTCTCCAGATTAGCTTCAATGCCTCTGTTTGATACCAGAAAACCCAAAAGCTTGCCTACAGGTACACCAAATACACACTTGGCCGGGTTAAGCATCATTTTATAAACCCGGAGACTAGCAAAGGTCTCCTTTAAATCGGATATTAAGGTTTCCTTCTCTCTGGACTTCACCACAATGTCATCTACATAAGCATGAACATTACGCCCGATTTGATCGTGTAGATAGTTCTGCACACATCGCTGATAAGTCGCCTGGGCACTCTTGAGTCCAAACGGCATAGATACATAACAAAAGGCCCCAAACGGAGTGATGAAAGCCGTCTTCTCCTGGTCCTTAACTGCCATTTTGATATGATGATAACCAGAGTAAGCATCCAAAAAGCTCAAACGTTCACAACCCGCCGTAGCATCAATGATTTGATCAATACGGGGGAGAGCAAAGGGATCAGCCGGACAAGCCTTGTTTAAGTCCATGTAGTCCACACACATCCGCCAGGTGCCGTTCTTCTTGAGGACAAGCACCGGGTTAGCCAACCACTCCGGGTGAAAAACTTCAATGATAAACCCGGCCGCTAAGAGCCGGACGACTTCTTCTCCAATAGCCTTCCGTCTTTCTTCGTTAAAACACCGAAGAAACTGCCTGACTGGCTTATACTTCGGATCAATATTGAGGGTGTGCTCAGCGAGTTCCCTCGGTACACCCGGCATGTCAGAAGGTTTCCATGCAAAGATGTTCTGGTTCTCACAGATGAACTCGATGAGCGCGCTTTCCTATTTGGGATCCAAATTGCTGCTGATGCTGAACTGCTTAGAAGGGTCACCCAGGGTAAAGTCAACAAGCTTTGTATCGGCAGCCGATTTAAACTTCAACGCCGGGTCGTGCTCTGTAGTTGGTTTCTTCAGGGAGGTCATATCCGCTGGGTCAACATTATCTTGATAAAATTTGAGCTCTTCCGCTGCACAGGCCGACTCAGCATAAGCCGCGTCACCTTCTTCACACTCCAACGCCACCTTCCGACTTCCATGCACAGTGATGGTGCCCTTGTGACCCGGCATCTTGAGCTGCAAATAAACATAACATGGCCGAGCCATAAACTTAGCATAAGCCGGCCACCCGAACAGAGCATGATATGGGCTCCTGATTTTGACCACCTCAAACGTCAACTTCTCAACTCTGGAGTCATATTCGTCTCCGAAGGCCACCTCCAGCTCAATCTTGCCAACTGGGTAAGCCGACTTAGCAGGGACCACTCCATGGAAAACAGTGTTGGACGTCCTTAGATTTTTATCAGTTAACCCCATGCATCGAAAGGTCTCATAATAGAGGATATTGATGCTACTACCCCCGTCCATGAGTACCTTAGTGAATTTATATCGACCAACCTGAGGTGCCACCACCAAGGCCAACTGACCCGGATTATCGACTCGTGGAGGGTGATCTTCTCTGCTCCATATGATGGGCTGTTCTAACCACCTCAAATAACGAGGGATTGCCGGCTCGACAGAATTGACGGCCCTCTTATGAACCTTCTGGTCACGTTTGCATAGGCTAGTGGTAAACACATGATACTGCCCACCATTCAACTGCTTTGAGTTGCTTTAATAGCCCGACTGCTGATGCTGCTCTCCTTGACCAGACTGCTGTTGATTATAGCCTCCTTGACGTCCCTGAAAGCCGGAGCCTGAGCCGCCACCCGGGCCATGAAAACCGCCAGCCCTGAACCGCCACCAGACCCATTATGACCATCATAGGTGTTGGAATTCTTAAACGCCTTCATGATCGCGCAATATTTCCACAGGTGTGTGGCAGGCCGCTCCCTGGTGCCGTGTCTCGGGCAGGGCCCATTGAGTAGCTGCTCAAGAGGTGGGCCTGACCCGCCGGATCGAGGCGGTTTACCCTTACATCTCTGATTGTTACCTTGCGCATTGGCGTTGGCCACAAACTCCGGGTTGCCGTCCGCCTTATGCTTATTGCCTCCTTGATTCATCGGGTTATGCTGCTGACCCTTTCCATTCCCGTTCTTCTTTCCCTTCCCGGTCTTCTCATCGTCAGACGCAGGATCCTTGGTACTATCAGAATCGGCATATATTTAACTAAAGCCGCCATCAACGTACCCATATCCTTGCAGTCACGTTTAAGGCGCCCCAGTTTCTGCCTCAGCGGCTCAAAGCTACAATTCTTCTCCAACATAAGGACTGTAGAGCCGGCATCCATCTTGTCAGATGAATGAATTATCTCCTTGACCCGGCGTACCCAATGGGTGGTGGATTCATCCTCCCCCTACTTACAATTCGTCAAGTCCACAATTGACATAGATTGCTTACAGGTGTCCTTGAAGTTCTGGATGAATCGGGCCTTTAACTCTTCCCATGAACCAATGGAATTGGGTGGAAAACCTTTTAACCAAGACCGGGCCATTCCATCTAACATCATGGTGAAATATTTAGCCATCGCCACGTCACTGACTTCCAACAGCTCCATGGCCATCTCATAACTCTCGATCCATGCTTCAGGTTGTAAGTCGGCCGTGTAATTCGGCACCTTTCGAGGTCCCTTGAAGTCCTTGGGCAGACGTACGTTGCACAAAGCCGGTACCAAACAAGGAACATCATCGGTTCTAGTGGCTACTCCCGCCTCAACGGAGGTCGTTGGATACTCTAGAAAATCTTGATGTGCCGTCTGTTGAGCTGCTAACTGAGCCGCCCGCTTGTTCTCCTGAAGTATTCGATCTTGCACCGGATTATAACCACAGTGCTGGTTATGACGTTGGGCGTTGCTTGACAAAGCTTCCGACTCCATGTACCTGCTGTAACTCGGGCTCCGGTTCTGGCGAGGCAGCGCTAACCAAGGCGGGGGAGTTGAATGGATTCTGTCTCGGTTGTAAGAATAGGTCTCCTGCTGAGCTAAGGCCGTCTAGAGAAGTTCTCTGACCCTCCGGGTCTCCACTGCCGCCAGGTCATCACCGTCCATAGGAAGAGCCGCCAAACGTGTTGAGGCTGTGATTAAGTTCTCCATGGGGTTGGAAAAGTGACCCGGTGGAATTGGCACATAACGCGGCGGTGGCATGCTCACGTGAGGTGGTGCCATCTCCCGAGGCTGAGCCGGCCCTCCTATTCTGGATGTCATAAGCTGATTGGCCTCTGGCGGGTTACTTGGGCCGGCTCCGGGTGTAGCGAAAAGAACCCGAGGGTCGTAATTCAGAGGTAAACGGGACTGGGTTTTCTGATGTCTCCTCCTCATCACCTCATTGGATGCGTTCAAGCTCATTGTGAGCTGGTAAGCTTCCGACTGCAGCCGCTGTGCCCGGGCATCTAGAGCCGCTCGCTCCGTGGCTAATCTAGTGTCCTCAGCTGCCAAGGCCTCCTTGGCCTGAGAAATTTCCTCATGCACCCATGCCATCTCCGCGTCATGCTCATCTTTATCTGCAAGAATAACCGTTGTGGTTAACAGGGCCGTAAGCTTGTCCATGAGGTCTATCAGCACCTGAGCCGGTGGGCGCACGGGGCCGCCTGCCCCGGCTGCTCCTAACCCGGACGTTACTGCTGCAGCGGCTGTAGAGTTTGAGCCGGGCTGAGTCCCAGCCATAAAGACTCCTGCCCATCTTGGCGGCTCACAGGGGTCCGGAATACTGATGCCATTGGAACAGCCACCGAGCACGCCGTCTTGCACTTGGTACAATGAATCTGTTGAACCGGCGGACGAATCACCGTCTGAGAGGAAGGCCGTCTCACCCCTATCTTCTGATCCTTCAGAAAGTTCCTCTCCGTGGATGCAGCCGACGAAAGCACGCTTCATAATAGGTTGAGTCCGGGTCTTCCTCGCACACTGAGCCGTCTCGACGAGGTCGGCGCAGTTGTCCGGCTCAGGGCCCGGCTCACCGATCCGGCCGATGAAGACATGGATTCCACCGAAGGGACCCGGTATCCGTACTCAATTGAGCCGGCGTCGGGACCCCAGCCTTCGTGGTCGATGTAGATCTTGCTGCGACGACTCTTGCGGATCGGAATGGAGCACACGTTGTATTTGTGGCGCAGCTCCAAAGGAGAAGGTAGCAGTCAACCTGCACCTCGTCATCCTTGCGGATCGGAATGGAGCACACGTTGTATTTGTGGCGCAGCTCCGAAGGAGAAGGTAGCAGTCGACCTGCACCTCGTCGTCCTTGCGGATCGGGATAGAGTGCATGTTGTATTTGTGGCGCAGCTCCGAAGGAGAAGGTAGCAGTCGACCTGCACCTCGCCGTCCTTGCGGATTGGGATAGAGCGCACGTTGTATTTGTGGCGCAGCTCCGAAGGAGAAGGTAGTAGTCGACCTGCACCTCGTCGTCCTTGCGGACCGGAATGGATTTCATACTTAGGAGAGTACTTGAACTGCAGCTAAGCCCCCGAGTGGGAGGGTTTCTCTCCACTCGGTAGAATTTTTCAATACTTAGGCGAGTACTGGACTGCAGCTAAGCCCCCGAATGGGAGGTTTGCTCTCCACTCGGTAGGATTTTTAAATACTTAGGCGAGTACTGGACTGCGGCTAAGCCCCCGAGTGGGAGGTTTGCTCTCCACTCAGTAGGATTTTCAAATACTTAGGCGAGTACTGGACTGCAGCTAAGCCCCCGAGTGGGAGGTTTGCTCTCCACTCGGTAGGATTTTCAAATACTTAGGCGAGTACTGGACTGCAGCTAAGCCCCCGAGTGGGAGGTTTGCTCTCCACTCGGTAGGATTTTCAAATACTTAGGCGAGTACTGGACTACAGCTAAACTCCCGAGTGGGAGGTTTGCTCTCCACTCGGTAGGATTTTTAAATACTTAGGCAAGTACTGGACTGCAGCTAAGCCCCCGAGTGGGAGGTTTGCTCTCCACTCGGTAGGATTTTTAAATACTTAGGCGAGTACTGGACTGCAGCTAAGCCCCCGAGTGGGAGGTTGGCTCTCCACTCGGTAGGATTTTTAAATACTTAGGCGAGTACTGGACTGCAGCTAAGCCCCCGAGTGGGAGGTTTGCTCTCCACTCGGTAGGATTTTTAAATACTTAGGCGAGTACTAGACTGCAGCTAAGCCCCCAAGTGGGAGGTTTGCTCTCCACTTGGTAGGATTTTAAAAACTTAGGCAAAACGGATTCATAGCTAAGCCCCCGAGTGAGAGGCTTGCTCATCACTCGGCAGGGATTTTTTTTACAAACTTAGGCGAAATGGATTCGCAGCTAAGCCACCCACTAGGGGATTTCTCACGTAAACAAAAGCAACAATAATCACTGGGAAAATTATAACACTCTTGTCTTTGATAAACAGACTACAGAGGTACTTTTTATTACATCTCATCCGAGTGAGTACTTAAGTATAAAAGGGGCGGAGCAGCTCCGCATTCCAAGCTCGTGGCTCATCAATTTGGCGATCGACATTGTAAAGACGGTATGCTCCATTGTGGAGAACTTTGGTGACAATGAAGGGGCCTTCCCAAGTAGGAGCGAGCTTGTGTGGCTTCTGTTGATCCACTCGGAGGACCAAATCTCCTTCTTGGAAGGCTCGACTCTTCATGTTTCTGGCATGGAATCGACGCGAGTCCTGCTGATAGATAGTAGATCGGATCATGGCCATCTCTCTTTCTTCTTCTAGAAGGTCGACTGCGTCCTGCCGGGCTTGTTCTGCTTCATCTTCAAAGTAAAGCTCGACTCGGGGTGCATTGTGAAGCAGGTCACTCGGCAGAACTGCTTCAGCTCCATAGACCAGAAAGAATGGAGTTCGCCCAGTCGATCGATTAGGAGTGGTCCTCAATCCCCAAAGAACTGATGGAAGTTCGTCGACCCATACGCCTGCTGCATGCTTGAGATCACGCATCAACCGGGGTTTCAGTCCTTTGAGAATTAGGCCGTTTGCTCTTTCTGCTTGTCCATTCGACTGGGGGTGAGCGACAGAAGCATAGTCGACTCACGTGCCTTGAGAAGCGCAAAAGGCTCTGAATTTGTCGGAATCGAAGTTTGACCCATTATCAGTGATGATGCTGTGCGGAACTCCATACCTAAATATCAACTCTCTGATGAAGCTGATAGCAGTGCAGGCATCAAGATTCTTGATAGGCTTAGCTTCTATCCACTTAGTGAACTTGTCGACTGCCACCAATACATGGGTGAAGCCACTCCTGCCAGTTCTCAGTGGTCCAACCATATCCAATCCCAAAACAGCGAAGGGCCAGATGAGTGGAATGGTCTTCAAGGCTGAGGCGGGTTTGTGTGATATATTGGAATAGAACTGACATCCTTCACACTTGTCTACTATCTCCTTCGCCATTTCATTTGCTCTTGGCTAGTAAAATCCCGCTCGGTATGCTTTAGCCACAATGGTCCGAGAAGACGCATGATGACCACAAGTTCTCGAGTGGATATCGTCAAGAATTATCTGGCCTTCTTCCGGTGTTATACATTTCTGGCTGACTCCAGTCGCGCTTTCCCTGTACAACTATCCCTTTATCACAGTAAAGGCCTTGGATCGACGGACGATCTGTCGAGCCTCTTCTTCGTTCTCCGGGAGCTATTTCCTTAGGATATACGCGATGTACGACACTGTCCAGTCGGGAGTGATGACCAAAACTTCCATGATCAGGTCGACCACAGCTGGGACCTCAACTTCAGTCGGATCCGTGACACTTTTTGGCTGCGGGGCTTCTTCGGTGAAAGGATCCTCTTGAACTGATGGTGTGTGGATGTGCTCCAAAAACACATTACTGGGAATGGCTTCTCTCTTGGAACCTATTTTTGCCAAATCATCAGCCGCTTGATTTTTCAGTCGGGGTATATGATGAAGTTCTAACCCCTCGAATTTCTTCTCTAGCTTTCTCACTGCATTGCAGTAACCAGTCATGGTCGGACTTCTGACGTCCCACTCCTTCATCACTTGATTAACCACCAAATCTGAGTCGCCATAGACCATGAGGCGACGGACGCCGAGTGAAATGGCCATACGCAACCCATATAAAAGTGCTTCGTATTCTGCTTCGTTATTGGAGGAATCAAAGTGGATCTAGAGCACATATCTGAGCTTATCTCCTCGGGGGGAAACCAACACTACCCCAGCTCCGGAACCATTCAGCATCTTAGAACCATCAAAGAACATGGTCCAGTGCTCCGAGTGAACTTGAGTCGGTAGTTGCTGTTCAATCCACTGGGCAATGAAATCTGCTATTGCTTGGGACTTGATGGCGTTTTTGACTCAAACTTGATATCTAGGGGAAGGAGTTCAATCACCCATTTTGCCACTTGACCAGTTGCATCTCTGTTGTGCAGAATCTCCGACAATGGAGCGTCACTGATGATGGTAATGGAATGGTCAGAGAAGTAATGAGCAACCTTCTTCATGGTGAGATAAATCCCATATACAAGCTTCTGATAATGAGGGTATCTTTGCTTTGATGGGGGTCAAAACTTCAGAAAGATAATATACTGGGCACTGAACTTTAAAGGCTTTTCCTTCTTCTTCCCGCTCGACTGTAAGTACTGTACTGACAACTTGTCCTGTGGCTGCGATGTAAATCAGCAAAGGCTCTTTGCTGATTGGGGCCGCAAGCACCGGCTGGGTGGAGAGCAGGGCTTTTAGCTCTGCAAACGCTGCATCAGCTTTGGGAGTCCACTCGAACTTGTCTGACTTCTTCATCAGTCGGTAAAGAGGCAATGCCTTTTCATCGAGACGAGAGATGAATCGACTTAAAGTGGCCAAGCACCCAGTAAGCTTCTGGACATCATGCACACGCACAGGGCATTTCATTCGGAGTATAGTACCAACTTTTTCTGGGTTGGCATTGATTCCTCGTTTCTGAAACGAGAAAACTGAGTAACTTTCCGCCAGGAACTCCGAATGTGCACTTTGATGGATTAAGCTTGATATCATACCTCCTGAGGTTGGCAAATGTTTCAGCAAGGTCAGTCAGCAGGTCGGAACCTTTCCGTGACTTGACCACAATATCATCCATGTATGCTTCCACATTCCGACTGATTTGAGTGAGAATATACTTCTGAATTATCCTCATGAACGTGGCTCCGGCATTCTTGAGGCCGAATGGCATGGTGGCATAACAGAAGCACCCGAATGGAGTGATGAAAGCTGTTTTGATCTCGTCGGGTCCATATAGACGGATCCGATGGTAACCGGAATAGGCATCTAAAAAAGACAGGCGCTCACATCCCGCAGTTGAGTCGACTATTTGGTCGATGTGGTGGAGAGGAAAATGATCTTTCGGGTAGGCCCGATTGATATGTTTGAAGTCAATGCACATGCAAAGTGACTTGTCCTTCTTGGGGACCATGACAACATTGGCAAGCCACTCGGAGTGGTAAATCTCTCGGATAAACTCCACTGCTAAGAGCCGAGCCACCTCCTCGCCAATGGCCTTTCTCTTCTAGACGGTGGACTGTCGAAGATGTTCTTTAACAGGTTTCGCTTTTGAGTCGACTCATAGACGGTGCTCAGCCAGCCCCCTGGGAACGCCCGGCATGTCAGAAGGCTTCCATGCGAAGATGTCCCAGTTCTCACAGAGGAACTGGATGAGCACTTCTTCCTATTTGGAGTCGAGTGTTGTAGAGATATGAGTCGGAGCAGCACTGGGGTTGGTCGGGTGAATGTGAATCGGTTTTGTCTCACCGGATGATTGAAACGCTGATTCTGTAGCGGGCTTCTTGGCTCGCAACAAACCACTCGGGTCTGCAGTTTTCTGGTATTCCTGCAGCTCTACCACTGCCATCTGAGCATCAGCGATCTTTGAGCCTTTCTGAAAGCACTCTTCTGCCTTCTTCCGATTGCCAGTAATAGTGATCACACCTTTGGGACCAGGCATCTTCAATTTGAGGTACACATAACATGGTCGAGCCATGTAACGTGCATAAGCTGGCCTGCCCAAAATAGCATGATAAGCACTCTGAAAATCCACCACTTCGAACATCAACTTCTCTTTGCGGTAATTCTTGGAATCACCAAAAACCACATCAAGAGCAATTTGGCCGAGTGACTCAGCCTTCTTTCTAGGAATGACTCCATGGAAACTCATGTTGCTGGTACTGAGTCTAGACATCGGAATGCCCATCCCTTTCAACGTCTCTTCATATAGTATATTTAGGCCACTGCCACCATCCATCAAAACTTTAGTCAGTTGAGTGCCTTCGACGACTGGGTCGACCACCAAAGCTTGCCTCCCAGGGGTGGCTATGTGTGTCGGATGATCGGACTGGTCGAATGTGATGGCAGTCTGAGACCATTTCAGATAACTTGGTGTCGCCGGAGCAACCATATTCACTTCTTGGTTAATAACTTCCAGTCGACTTTTGCTTTCACCATCAGAAAAAATCATCAGGGTGGAATTGACCTGGGGATAACCATCATCACTATCTTCTTTGTCCTCAACTTTGTCCGACTCCTTCTCCTTATCTTTGGGCTGTTTCCCCTGGAATTGCTGGATCAAGAGCCGACACTGTCGAGTGGTATGTTTTGGGTAAATGAGTTTACCCTCTTCATCTTTCTTTGTATGAATGTGGCATGGCATATCCAGCACATCATTTCCGTCTTGGTCTTTCACCTTCTTAGGATTCCAAGGCCCTTTGGGCTTCCCTTTAAACTTTCCTTGAGTCACGGCCAAGGCTTCTCCAGGGGCAGCTGGCTCGGCTTTTTGCTTCTGCTTCCGACTGGAGTTCCCTCCTCCTGTTTCGTGGGCGACTGACTTGTGCCTGCCACTCCGGAGCCGATCCTCTTCTTCACCATTGGCATACTTGGTGGCAATGTCCATCATTCGACTCAGAGACATGTGTCCGGTTCGACCGAATTTCAGGTTTAACTCTCTGTACTTAACGCCTTCCTTGAAGGCACAGACTGCCTGGTGATGAGATACATTCTCTACCATGTGATGCAACGTGATCCATCTCTGGATGTAATCCCTCAAGGTTCCATTCGACTTCTGCACACAAGATGGCAACTCTGTCAACCCTGCTGGCCGCTTGCAAGTTCCTTCAAATGTTCTGACAAACACTCGAGCAAGATCTTCCCAAGTGTAAATGCTGCTGGGTGCTAACTGATTCAACCATGCTCTGGCCGAGCCCTCCAACATAAGAGGCAGGTGTTTCATGGCCACTTCATCGTTGCCGCCACCAATCTGAACAACCACTCGGTAGTCTTCAAGCCAAGTACCAGGGCTTGGACTCACCAGTGAACTTACTGACTCCAGTCGCCAACCTGAAGTTGGGAGGAATCACTGCGGCCCTGATGGCTCTGCTGAAGCACTCTGGTCCTGAGACGTGAACTCTGCTGCTGGTGGGTACATCTCTGTCATGACCTTCTCGGTGAGCTCTGTTCCTGTTGACCAAACCTTGAACGAGAATGGATCTCGCATCAAAGCCTGGTTCCCTGGGGTCGACTGGAATCCTTCGCCCAACACTGTGATGGCGTTTGTCATCTTGCTGTCGAGGCGCGTATGATCCGCTCCTTGGGGGAGGGGTGGGCACTCGACGTCGATCATCGTGATCGAGTCGGTGATCATACTACTCACGGTTCCTGTACTGATCACGCCGGTCTCCATGTCCCTCGCGCCTCGGGGGCGATCTTGGGCTATGGGCCGACTGGACTATATTTGCAGCGATGGATCTGCTATGGATCCTATTCCGCGACTGTGATACAACTGAATTTTGATCTCCTGCTGCCCAGAGTAATGCTCTGATCTGTAACAAGCCTCTGCCAGCCTCCGACTGGGAAGGCTGAATCGACTCTGCTATACGGGCTGCAGCTTCTAAATTCTGAATCGGAGTTTGATATACCTGAGTCGGTGGTGGAAAAAGTTGGCGTCGACTGGATTCTGGAACCCGTTGTGGCGCACGCTCGTCAAGTGCTCGCTGGAGGTTCTCCAGTCGAGTGCGCTCAGCCAAGTTGGCCAAGCGCACGTCCTCTAAGGCACGAGCCTCGGGGGTTTCTCCAATGATAGGAGTGTGCAGTGCATCCATGTTCCAGTGGCGAAGTTCTTCCCTCTGCAGCGAAGTGAGGGGCTTGGGTTGATACTCTTCATGGGCATGCGACGGATCGCCTTCGCCGTCACCTCCGTCGGTGCGGGGAAAGCCGGGAGGACTGCATGGTCCATCGACCATCAGAACCTCCACCGCTGGATCAATGCTGTCGCACTCGGATGCAGTCTCTGCGGAGCCAGTCGACAGGTCGAACAGGCCGTAGAGAGATTCGTCGGGCTCGATCGCCGTGACTTGGGGGTTGGCCTACTAGCGGGCCATCACGTGCCTCACCCACCGCTGAAGCCTCGACCGACCGGAGCGCTTGCACCAGCAGGAAACAGGGAGGGAGGACGACACAAGGGCCGACCGATACTGGGTCGACGGTTGCCACAGGAGGACGCCCCCTGAAGCCAAGCGGAGTCGTCGGCGATGAACGTGAGCGCGCCGAGACGGATCTCGCGGCCCTCAACCAAAACTCCACCTGAAACCATGATGAAGGAGATCGGAAAAATCGTAGCTTCTCCAATAAGTCGCTAAGACACCTGCCCCACGGTGGGCGCCAACTATCGTGGTTCTAAGTCTGACAGTAGTGTAGGGGGGGGGGGTAGGAATGGAGAGGCAAGATCCTAGCTATGGAGTAGTTGTATACGCAAGAGGTATACGAGTTCAGGCCCTTCTCGGAGGAAGTAAAAGCCCTACGTCTCAGAGCCCGGAGGCGGTCGACTGGATTATGTGCGTATGAGTTACAGGGGTGCGAACCCTTTACACTGAGGAGGGGGTGGCTTATATAGAGTCCGCCAGACCCCTCCGACCCTCAGTTATGCAGGGTTTAAGGTACATTAAGAGCGGGCGTTACTGGTAACACCACAAATAAAGTGCTATGATAACCATAAAAGCTACTCAATGACCGACCGTTTGCGTGCAAAGTGACTTTAGGTCTCCTGGCTATCGAGTGGTTGGCTTCATGGTCGAGTGTCTTCGAGTCCGTCGAGTGGAACATTTCCGGGTCGATTGAAAGGTGGTTTCTTCTAGAGATGTCCTTGGGGAGGGTATCTTGGACAGGTCCATGACCCTACCCTAGGTACATAGCTTCATCAGCTGCTACGGGCTTCTAGCAAGAACCGTTCTTACCTACGCACAAAATCACAACGGTGATTTATCAAGTTTACTGTTTTAACCTTCAACAAGGACTGGCCGCAGTCAAATTTGATTCAACTAAAGTAGGAGAAACACACACCTGCCAGCCACCTTTATGCAAAACTAGTTGCATGTCTGTCGGTGGAACCGGTCTCATGAACGTGTTCATGTAAGGTTGGTCCGGGCCGCTTCATCCAACAATACCACCGAATCAAAATAAGACATTGGTGGTAAGCAGTATGACAATAACCGCCCACAACTCTTTGTGTTCTACTTGTGCATATCATCTACGCATAGACCTAGATCATGATGCCACTATTGGGAACATAGCATGCAATTTCAAAAATTTCCTCCGGTCACACAAGATCTATCTAGGAGATGCATAGCAATGAGAGGGGGAGAGTGTGTCTACGTACCCTCGTAGACCGAAAGTGGAAGCGTTTGACAATGCGGTTGATGTAGTCGAACTACTTCTCATTCCGACCGATCAAGTACCGAACGTACGACACCTCCGAGTTCTGCACACGTTCAGCTCGATGACATCCCTCAAACTCTTGATCCAGTAGAGTGTCGAGGAAGTAGATAAGTTCCGTCAGCACGCCGGCGTGGTGACGGTGATCGTGAAGTGATCCGCGCAGGGCTTCGCCTAAGCAGTACGAGAATATGACCGGAGGCGTAAACTGTGGAGGGGGGCGCCACACTTGGCTAGGAATCAATATTGTGTGTTCTAGCGGTGCCCCCCCACATATATAGGTGGGAGGGGGAGGGGAGCAGCAAGGGGCGTCCCAAGTAGGAGGCCTACTTGGGGCCTCCTCCAATTCGCCCCCTTTCTTTTATTGCACAAGGGGGAAAGGAAGGAGGGGGGAGGCGAAGGAAGTAGGAGTCCTACTTCATACTTTCCTTCTCCTCTCTCCTTTCCTTTCCTCCCCATATGGATGGCCCTATAGGGGGTGCCCCAGCCCCTTGTGGGCTGGTGTGTTCCCTCACTTGGCCCATAAAGCCCATATCTTTGCCGGGGGGTGCCTGAAACTCCTTTACGGTGACCCCATAAGTACCCGGTACCCCCGGAACACTTCCAGTGTCCAAATATCATCGTCCTATATATAATATTTACCTATCGACCATTTCGAGACTCCTCGTCATGTCCGTGATCTCATCCGGGACTCTGAACAACATTCAGTCACCAAATCACATTACTCATACAATATAAAATCGTCATCGAACGTTAAGCGTGCGGACCCTACGAGTTCGAGAACTATGTAGACATGACCGAGACACCTCTCCAGTAAATAGCCAATAACGGAACCTAGATACTCATATTGTCTCCTACATATTCTATGAAGATCTTTATCGGTCAAACCGTGATAACTTACGTTGCTCCTTTGTCATCGGTATGGTACTAGCCCGAGATTCGATCGTCGATATCTTCATACCTAGTTCAATCTCATTACCGGAAAGTCTCTTTACTCGTTCCATAATACATCATCCTGGAACTAACTCATTAGTCACTTTGCTTGCAAGGCTTCTTATGATGTGTATTACCGAGAGGGCCCAGAGATACCTCTCTAATACTCAGAGTGACAAATCCTAATCTCGATCTATGTCAACCCAACAGACACCTTCGAAGATACCTGAAGAGCATCTTTATAATCACCCAGTTACGTTTGACGTTTGATAGCACACAAGGCATTCCTCCGGTATCCGGGAGTTGCATAATCTCATAGTCGGAGGAACATGTAATTGACATGAAGAAAGCAATAACAATAAAACTGAACGATCAAAATGCTAAGCTAACGGATGAGTCATGTCCATCACATCATTCCCCTATGTGATCCCATTCATCAAATGACAACACATGTGTATGGTTAGGAAACTTAGCCATCTTTGATTAACGAGCTAGTCTAGTAGAGGCTTACTTGGGACATAATGTTTTGTCTATGTATCCACACATGTATCAAGTTTCCGGTTAATACAATTCTAGCATGAATAATAAACATTTATCATGAATAAGGAAATATAAAATAACAACTTTATTATTGCCTCTAGGGCATATTTCCTTCATTAACTTCCTCTACAAGATCTACATCATCAGCCGCAAATTGGATCAACACATGTATGCATAGGAGTTCATATCTTTTAGCTGCTTTGTGGATCTCATCCTCAGGCTTTCCCCTAATTATTTCAAAGTTGTGTATATCTGATTGTAATGCCAAATATTTTTCCACTTCTATCTATGAAAGGGATTGTTTGTCTTTCTACCATCCGTGCTAATTTTCCAACTTTGTTGTCATACTTTTTCTGATGAGGTTGCCAGGTTGGGGCATGAATGTTATATCTCATGTGTAATACTACTAACTTAAATACATGGCCAAATATTCTATTGATTATAGGGTGCTTCACCAGAGAAAACAATGTCACACATGTCAAAGCATAATTTGAAAAATAGCAGCGATGTCAATTCACAACTACACTGAATTTGGTTTATTGCTTACCCACATTATGTATTACTAAAACTTTTGCTTCATGCATGGCATGGTTTTAGGAGTAAGGGTGTCAAATTTGCATGTTTTGATCTCATGCGAACCATTTACCACTTTTAGCACCCTTTCCTGTAGTTATTGTCTTGAAGTCATGGTCACATGTGTTATATATGGCCTTTCTCGTCATTGCTAAATTCATATGCACTAATTTTTTGAATCATTCATTTTATTTTGTGTCATTTAAATACCCTTTTTTGTATCAGTTGTTTGTTTGTCTTTTATGAATCTTTGATGAAGCGTTTTAGATTTGTATGTCATTGGCTATGTGAGAGGTTCGATTGGGGTAATTATTAGTTAGCATTTCTTCCATTATCCTTGATTATATATTGCATCATTCTCTTGCTTACTATCTTATTATATAAGTCATGCTCCCCCGAATATTGTCTTTGGAGGTTGAGCTCCATGGAGCTCGGTTTTGAAAAAAAATGAATTTTGTCAAATTTCATATTTTCTACATATCAAACAAATCTGGAAAAAACACAGATATACATGAAGGCATAACAAACGTGTGTAAATTTTTGGGGCAAAATACGTTGAAATGAGGGATGTGCAAAAAAGACAAATCTAGGGCTTTTTTGTACAGGTGCATTTCTACGTTTCTCATCCTGAAATTTTACACACATACATATAACATCCTTGTTTACTTGCACAATCTTTTTCAGATTTTTTTTAAAACCAAAAAGTTTGAATTTTGATTTGTTTTAAAAAAAAGGCCTCCATGGAGGCCAAGAGCTAAACGTGTGTTCTCACTCTCTCCACTATATGTCACAATGAAATATTCTTCAAAGCCACCGAATGAGCTATAGATAAAAGAGGAAGTTCAGTAGTTAGATGAAATTGGAATTGAGAACAAGCATAAATGTAACTTTTCTAAACTGAAATATGCCGCTCTATTAAATATCACATACTACCACTTTCCATTTTATCATATATCATTGCTGAATTTCCCACTGCAACGCGCGGGGTATCATCTAGTATAAGAAATTTAAGAGGCATATTAGAGATTGTTTCCGTTCAAAATGTCATCCATTTTACAAACAGAGTGGCTATGTATGTTTAAACGGTTTTGCTAAAACTCATTCGGTTGAGATAATTTTTAGTCTCATTCACTTTTTCAGTCGTTCGATCAAATTTTGCAGAGATTCGTGTGGGGTGGCAGGAAATGACGCGCACGTACGATCCATGCGAGTTGCATGCGACCTGTTTCATGTTTTTTTGGGTGTTGAGTATGGGCCTCTGTTGCTGTTGACGCTGTTGTTAGGGCATGTACAATGGTGGCATATGGACACAAATGTCTGATGACGAAAGTAGCTTGAGGCATGTATATTGATTTTTTTCTCCCCAATGCAAGCTACTACTAGTGGGCCTCATCAAAAAATTGAAAGTAGACTTTCACTACACATGCATATCTACTCTCCACTTCAACCTTTTCAACTCTATCCACTGGACCACACTTTTTTTCCTCAAGCACTTGCCTCCTACAGAAGATCTCGTTTCTCCATCTGAACCTACTTTTCTAACATCCGGATCTACATAGTCTGCGGGGCATCACGCTCGGGCTATGCATTGGCCATGCCCATACGGGCCTCTCCTTTTTTGTCTACTTCCAGTGTCCACAAGTTGAGCCGTGTTATTTTTTTTCCATTTGTGAAGAAATAAGATGGGTGGGTAGACCCATTTATTAATCAAATGAAGCCTCCGTCCTAGTTTGGTACATACTTCATCTTTCTATTATGTTCTCATCTTTTTACTTTCTACTTTATTTTAATTTCTTATGTCAATATTTTTTAATTAAGGTTTTAACTTTACGTTTTTAAATAAGGTTTAGGTTTTAGGGTTTAAGGTTTACAAAACTTGCAGTTTTTCTTGGGAGTTTTTTAGCCAAAATTTCAAAATAGCCAAAGGTTTTAACTTTCTGTTTTCAAATGAGGTTGCAATTATAAGTTTTTGCAATTAGGGTTGCAAATGCTACTTTTTAAATGGGGTCACAATTATAAGTTTTGAAAAGTGATCCCAACTATAAGTTTTTAAAATGGGTTGCAACTATGAGGTTATGAATGGGACTGCAACTGCATGGACATAAAGCGACAACAACTGGGGTCGGGAGGGGGATTATCGGGGCAGTTGCATGTCCGTCACTATACATGCAACTGCAAACCTTGTAACCTGTCTGCAAATGCAAAGGCACACACTTGCCTATAACTGGGTTGGTGGGGAGTTGTTGGGCCATTTGCATGTCCATCACAAAACATGCAATTGTAAGCATTGTAACTTAACTACAACTACATGTGTACACACTTGACTGCAACTGGGGCTGGGAGGGAGATTGTGAGGCCAGTTGCATGTCCATCACTAGACATGAAATTGCAAACGTTGTCACCCGACCGCAATTGTAGGGCACGCACTTGACTGCAACTGGGTCGGTAGGGAATTGTAGGGGCAATTTCATGTCCACCATTAGACATGCAACTGCAAGCGTTGTAATGTGACTTCAACTACACGGGCACAAAGTGACCGATAGTGCAATCAGAAGGGGAGCTGTCAGGGCCAGTTGCATGTCCACCACTATAGAATACAACTGCAAGTGTTGTAACCCGGCTACAACTAGATGGCCACAAAGCGGCTGCAACTGAGGCCAGGTGGTGAGTTGTCGAGGCCAGCTACATGTCCACCGGTAGACATGCAACTGTAAGTGTTGTAACCCGACTGTAACTAGATGGGCAGAAAGGGACTGCAGCTGGGTCAGGAGGGGAATTGTTGGGCCAGTTGCGTGTTCATCATTAGACATCAAATGTAAGTAGGGGTGGAGCTAGCGCCCAGCCGCTCCGTGCACTTGCCCGGGCTCGTTGGTTGTGGGCCATTGTACATGCTTGATAAACAATGGGCAAATTTTACTGTTGGTCGTGGTTTACCTGAGCAACAGTGCATACACGCTTGGTTTCCAAAAGGGTCCATGTATGTATGCATGATGTCTACTACGCAACTTTATTCTTGTAGACTCGTGTTGGGCCTCCGGGCATAGAGTTTTGTAGGATAGTAGCAATTTTCCCTCCAGTGGATGACCTAAGGTTTATCAATCCGTGGGAGGCGTAGGATGAATATGGTATCTCGCTAACAACCCTGCAACCAAATAAAAAAAAGTCTCTTGTGTCCCCAACACACCAAATACAATGTTAAATTGTATAGGTGCACTAGTTCGGCAAAGATATGGTGATACAAGTGTAATATGGATAGTGGATATTGATTTTTGTAGTAGGAACAATAAAAAACAACAAGGTAGCAATTGATAAAACAGAGCACAAACGGTATTCCAATGCTTTAAAATGAGGCCTAGGGTCCGTACTTTCACTAGTGCAATCTCTCAACAATGCTAATATAATTGGATCACTTAACCATCCCTCAACGTGCGATGAAGAATCACCCCAAAGTTCTTATCTAGCGGAGAACATAAGAAGAAATTATTTGTAGGGTACGAAACCACCTCAAAGCTATTCTTTCCGTTCGATCTATCCTAGAGTTCATACTAAAATAACACAAGCTATTGTTTCTGATTGATCTAATCAAGAGTTCATACTAAAATAACACCATATGACACACATCAACCAACTCTAATATCACCTAGACACTCCGATGTCACCACGAGTGACCGTGAGTTAACTATACGATATGCATCAAGCAATTTTAGATTCATAATACTCAATCCAACAGAAAGAACTTCAAAGAGTGCCCCAAGATTTCTACCGGAGAAACAAAGACGAGAACGTGCATCAACCCCTATACATAGATTACCCCAATGTCACCTCAGGAATCCGCGAGTGAGTGCCAAAACATATATCAAGTGAATCAATACGATACCCCATTGTCAC
Source organism: Triticum aestivum (assembly GCF_018294505.1). Classification (NCBI taxonomy): domain Eukaryota; kingdom Viridiplantae; phylum Streptophyta; class Magnoliopsida; order Poales; family Poaceae; genus Triticum; species Triticum aestivum. The sequence goes on from NC_057798.1 coordinate 129,983,035, forward strand.
CACGAGTATTCATTTGTAAGACATATATCAAGTGCTCTCAAATCCATAAAAGTATTCAATCCGATAAAACAAAATCTCAAAGGGAAAACTCAACTCATCACAAGATAGAGAGGGCAAAACACCATATGATCCGACTATATTAACAAAGCCTGCGATACATCAAGATCATGGCATCTCAAGAACACAAGAGAGAGAGAGAGAGAGAGAGAGAGAGAGAGAGATTAAACACATAGCTACTGGTACAAACCCTCAACCACGAGGGTGGACTACTCCCTCCTTGTCATGGTGGCCACCGGGATGATGAAGATGGCCACCGTTAATGATCTCCCCTTCCGGCAGGGTGCGGGAATGGGGTCTAGATTGGATCTCATGGATACAGAGGCCTTGCGGCGGCGGAACTTCTGATCTAGGGTTGCCCCGAGGGTTTTTGGAATATTTAGGAATTTATAGGGCAAAGAGGGGGCACGGTAGGCCACTGAGGTGGGCACAACCCACGAGGGCCCAGGCACGCCCTAGTGGGTTGTGCCCCCCTCAGGGCACCACCTAGATGCTGCTCTGGCCCAATGAATATCTTCTGGTCCATAAGAATCCACAAAAAGCTTCACGGTGTTTGGACTCCGTTTGACATTGATTTCCTGTGATGTAAAAAACAAGCAAAAAACAACAACTGACAGTTGGCACTGGGTCAATAGTTTAGTCCCAAAAATGATATAAAGTTTCTATAAAATGATTGTAAAACATCCAAGAATGATAATATAACAACATGAATACTTCATAAATTATAGAACGTTGGAGACGTATCAATGCACTTATGTGATAAACAACGGGCTAGCTTATTTTTAGGGGTAACAGTGGGCTAGTTAATTTTGCCTACTAGTGTTGTCTCCAGCGAAGGAGCAGAGTCAAGGTTAGCACTACCTAACACCACATAACACCTATTACTGTCGACTACTAATCTCTCTCAAATCTAATCTTGTGCATCCCAAAAATATTAATTAGATTTAATTTTGTTGGCCATAACATATCTGATGCAAAGATAAAAAGTCGCCGGACACCATAGAATCTATTTATTAAACATGATACTTTGATTCCTGAAGTAAAATGTGAGGTGGCTTGCTTCAAAAAGCATCATAATATGGATCAAAAGAGAATTTGCAGCTAAGATCTCTTCTGATGAAATTATTAGTATTTTCATTTTTATTGGCAATCGTAGAGGCAAATTTAATATAACACAAACTTAATGATGCTTTTTATAATAATGAGCTGAATATTATGTAAGTTATTTTTCCAGACTTTTACCTTTTTTAAACTAGGCCTATATCAACCATAATGTTCAACAGTCATGGGGTGCTAAGTTTCCATCTTCCAGAATAATTACTTGAGAGGAATACGAGCAGCCGCAACCCTTTTCCACACTTCAGTTGTTCATTTCTCTCATAATGTGAGATGGACTAGCGACGATTGTAGGCAGGCCTTGGCACACAGGCGGTGTTGGACGGAGCTAATCCATCGTCATGAACGACTTACATCCTCAACAACTCGTCATCACATCCCCTTTGATGATTATATAAGACTACTACCTAATTTTGAGATTAGTAGATTTAGGGCTTAAATTTTGTGGTCCGCAGATCGGGAATTAACCTTTGGGGATAATCACAAACTCATAGGTCTAGCCATTAGTTTATGGATTTGCTTTAGATAGTTAAGTGTTAACTTCAATTTTGAAATTACTGAATTTCATAGATGAGAAGGTTTGGTTAGTAGAGCAAGCACTGACACTTATGAAATAGCATGGTGCCCCCATGTGTGGTTTTGGTAATTGATGGCATTCTCTGTGGACTAATGGTTTCCTTGAGTTATATTCGTAGGATTTGTCCATATATATTTATTGAAGTCCATTTGTTGGTTTCAAGGAGTTTATGTGTTGACCAAGGCACTTTTCAAGAAATTATCCAAAGTTTTGTCATAGAAAAGACATGATACAAGGTTGATCAAGACTAAGTCAAAGAGTGAATCAAGTTGATCAACACACAAAGCATACAAGATGTACCAAGAGGGATCAAGTGATCCCATGGTATGGTAAGCATTGTCCATTACGCTTTGTGTACTAACCCATGGTCTACGTGAGAGTTCTATGTGGGTTAGGTGTGTTTCCATGGGCTTGCATTAAGAGGAAGGTCTCATACAACCCATGGAGGATGACATCAAGTGGTGATTGTCATGAAGATTGTGGTGTGCAAGTTCAAGTGGAGCAGCACGAAGAGATCATGCTTGAACCTTGCCGTACATTGTGGTGACAATGGACTTGTGAGGATGTACCGAAGAGTGGCTCACCCACGGTGGAGTATCGAGGAGCAATCAACTAGTCTTCATCGAGCCAACACAATCAAGAAAGGTGGTCCAACTTGAAGAAGTCCAGATCATCATCATCTAGCTTAAGTGGACTATGTGCAAGGCAAAAGTTTGCCCTTGATAGGTTTTCTATACCGGTCTCATGGTGGTAGTTGGGAGACCGGGTTATAGGATTGATTGCCATACTATCAAGGGGGGCTCTCAAGTAAGTAGGTTGATTGTACCATTCGTAGAGAGCTCAAACCATTTCATCCTTGCGTCATCTCTCTTGGTTCTTGTTTGGTGTTTCTCTGTGTGAGTTTTAGAGATGGTCATCTTCATGACAAGCTCGAGTTCATCGAAAACGGAGTTCTTATATGCATCTTCTATGATGTTTTCGATGTTGGAGTTTATGCCGATTCTATATTCATAGAGGTTTCACATCTCTATATCATAGGCATATCTCCCGTGCCACTTCTTAATTCGGAGCTCATATGCAGAAGTTTTGGCAGTTATGGTTTTCTTGTTGCATCTGTTTTGCTTGGGGCTTGCTTGATGCACCCCTGTGGTAGCACTGCTTGTAAGTGGCAGTCTTGTCCCTGAGCGGTGCTTCTTCTATTCCAGTTCCGCACGCACTTCCACTTTTTTTGGGGGTTCTATTTTTCGTGTCGGGTTCAGCGGTAGTAGGGCGGCAATGAGATGCGTCAGTTCCGCATATAAGTGGCAGTACCGTCCCTGTCGGGCGGTAGTGCCACTCTGGCGGCTCTACCACCCCAAGATTCCTCGCCTTTGCTCCTTTTTCCTGCTTCTATCGCTCGAGCGATAGTACCGCTCCATCGAGCGGTAGTACCACTTGTGAGTGGGTTGAGCACATAATGGTTGGATTCGGGAGGGCCTATAAAAGGGGGTCTTCTTCCCCATTGAACCTTATCCTTTGATATCATGTTTTGCACCCATTTTTGACCCTCTTGGAGCTTGCTTTCTCTCAATCCCTCCAATGATTCTTGCTAGTTCTTGAGGGAAAAGAGAGAGGAGATCTAGATCAATGTTTCCACCGATCACTTTCTCCTCTATCAAGGGGAACACTGCTACTTCTTGAGCTTGCGTTGGTTTTTCCTCGAAGAGGAAAGGGTGATGCAGCAAAGTAGAGATAAGTATTTCCCTCGGTTAGAGAACCAAGGTATCAATCCAGTAGGACACAATGCACAAATCACCTAATACCTGAAAAAACAATCAAACACTTGCACCCAACACGATAAAGGGGTTGTCAATCCCTTCACGGTCATTTGGAAAGGTGAGATCGGATAGAGACAGATATAAAAGATTACTAAAATTTGAAAGTAAATAAATTTCAGCAAGGTATTTTTAATATATAGATCTGAAAACATAATGAGGAAAATCGACCCTGGGGCCATAAGTTTCACTAGAGGCTTCTCTCTTGAAGGCAAATATCACGGTGGGTAAACAAATTATTGTCGAGCAATTGATAGAAAAGCACAAAGTTATGACGATATCCAAGGCAATGATTATGCAATATAGGCATCACATCCGTGTCAAGTTGACCGAAATGATTCTGCATCTACTACTATTACTCCACACATCGACCGACTCCTGCCTGCATCTAGAGTATTAAGTTCATAAGGACAGAGTAATGCATTAAGTAAGATGACATGATGTAGAGGGATAAACTCAAGCAATATGATGAAAACCCCATCTTGTTATCCTCGATGGCAACAAAGCAATACGTGTCTCGCTACCCCTACTATGTCACTGGGTGAAATCACGCAAGTCTGAACCCAAAGCTATGCACCTCTCCCATTGCAAGAAAAACCAATCTAGTTGGCCAAACTAAACCAATAATTCAAAGAGAAATACAAAGATACCAAATCATGCATATAAGAATTTAGAGAAGATTCAAATAATATTCATAGATAAGATGATCATAAATCCACAATTCATTGCATCTCGGCAAACACACCGCAAAAGAAGATTACATCAGATAGATCTCCAAGAACATCGAGGAGAACATGGTATTGAGAATCAAAAAGAGAGAAGAAGCCATCCAGCTACTAGCTATGGACCGGTAGGTTTGTGGTAAACTACTCACGCTTCATCAGAAGGGCAATAGGGTTGATACTGAAGCCCTCCGTGATCGAATCCCCCTCCGGCAGGATGCCGGAAAAGGCCCTAAGATGGGATCTCACGGGTACAAAAGGTTGCGGCGGTGGAAACGTGTTTTCATGGATTGTTCTGGAATATATGTGAATATATAGGGGGAAGAAGTAGGTCAGGAGGTCTCTGGGGTGTCCACAAGCCCGAGGGGCGCGACCCCCTAGCTTGTCGTCTACTCCAAGGGTCTTCGACTTGGTCTCCAAGTCCTTTGTGTGTCTTTGGTGCAAGAAAAATCATCGTGAAATTTTTATTCCATTTGGACTCCGTTTGATATTCCTTTTCCGCGAAACTCAAAAACAAGGAAAACATAGAAACTGACACTAGGCTCTAGGTTAATAGGTTAGTCCCAAAAATAATATAAAGTAGCATATTAATGCATATAAAACATCCAAAATAGATAATATAATAGCATGGAACAATCAAAAATTATAGATACATTGGAGACATATCAAGCATCCCCAAGCTTAATTCCTACTCGTCCTCGAGTAGGTAAATGATAAAAACAAATTTTTTGATGTGGAATGCTACATAACATATTTATCCATGTAATTTTGTTCTTATTGTGGCATGAATGTTCAGATCCATAAGATTCAAAACAAAATTTTAATATTGACATAAAAACAATAATACTTCAAGCATACTAACAAGGCAATTATGTCTTCTCAAAATAACATGGCCAAAGAAAGCTTGTCCCTGCAAAATCATATATTCTAGCTATGCTCCATCTTCATCACATAAAATATTCAAATCATGCACAACCCTGATGACAAGCCAAGCAATTGTTTCATACTTTTGATGTTCCCAAACTTTTTCAACTTTCACGCAATACATGAGTGTGAGCCATGGACATAGCACTATAGGTGGAATAGAATATGGTGGTTGTGGAGAAGACAAAAAAGGGAGATAGTCTCACATCAACTAGGCATATCAACGGGCTATGGAGATGCCCATCAATAGATATCAATGTGAGTGAGTAGGGATTGCCGTGAAACGGATGCACTAGAGGTATAAGTTTATGAAAGCTCAAAAATAAAACTAAGTGGGTGTGCATCCAACTTGCTTGCTCATGAAGACCTAGGGAAATTTGAGGAAGCCCATCGTTGGAATATACAAGCCAAGTTCTATAATGAAAAATTCCCACTAGCATATGAAAGTGACAACATAGGAGACTCTCTATCATGAAGATCATGGTACTACTTTGAAGCACAACTGTGGTAAAAGGATAGTAACATTGCCTCTTCTCTCTTTTTCTCTCATTTTTTGTTTGGCTTCTTTTGGCCCTTTTTTATAACCTCACATGGGACAATGCTCTAATAATGAAGATCATCACACTTTTATTTACTTACACCTCAAAAATTACAACTTGATACTTAGAACAAAATATGACTCTGTATGAATGCCTCTGGCAGTGTACCGGGATGTGCAATGATTTAAGAGTGACATGTATGAAAGAATTATGAAAGGTTGCTTTGCTACAAATACAATGTCAACTACATGATCATGCAGAGCAATATTACAATGATGAAATGTGTCATAATAAAACAGAACGGTGGAAAGTTGCATGGCAATATATCTCAGAATGACTATGGAAATGCCGTAATAGGTAGGTATGGTGACTGTTTTGAGGAAGGTATATGGTACCGGCGAAAGTTGCGCGGTACTAGAGAGGCTAGCAATGGTGGAAGGGTGAGAGTGCGTATAATCCTTGGACTCAACATTAGTCATAAAGAACTTGCATACTTATTGCAAAAAATCTATTAGTCATTGAAATAAAGTACTACGTGCATGCTCCTAGGAGGATAGATTGGTAGGAAAAGACCATCGCTTGTCCCCGACTGCCACTCATAAGGAAGATAATAAAAAAAATACCTCATGATCCAACTTCGTTACATAATGGTTCACCATACGTGCATGCTACGGGAATCAAAAACCTTAACACAAGTATTTCTCCAATTCACAATTACTCACTAGCATGACTCTAATATCACCATCTCTATATCTCAAAACAATCATAAGGAATCAAACTTCCCATAGTATTCAATGCACTTTATATGAAAGTTTTTATTATATCCCTCTTAGATGCCCATCATGTTAGGACTAAATTTATAACCAAAGAAAATTACCATGTTTTTTAGAGACTCCCAAAATAATATAAGTGAAGCATGAGAGTTCAATAATTTCTATAAAATAAAGCCACCGTCGTGCTCTAAAAAGATATAAGTGAAGCACTAGAGCAAAATTGCCTAGCTCAAAAGATATAAGGGAAACACATAGAGTATTCTAATAAATCACGATTCATGCATGTCCCTCTGAAAAGGTGTGTATAGTAAGGATGATTGTGGCAAACTAAAAAAATACTCATATCATACAAGACGCTCCAAGCAAAACACATATCATGTGGTGAATAAAAATATAGCCTCAAGTAAAGTTACCGGTAGACAAAGACGAAAGTGGGGATTCCTTCCGGGGCATCCCCAAGCTTAGGCTCTTACTCTTAGTTGTCCTTGAATATTACCTTGGGGTGCCTTGGGAATCCCCAAGCTTAGGCTCTTGCCACTCCTTATTCCATAGTCCATCAAATCCTTACCCAAAACTTGAAAACTTCACAACACAAAGCTCAACAGAAAATCTCATAAACTCCGTCAGTATAAGAAAATAAACCACCACTTTTGATACTGTTGTGAACTCATTATTTATTTATATTGGTGTAATATCTACTGTATTCCAACTTTTCCATGGTTCATACCCCCCGATACTACCCATAGATTCATCAAAATAAGCAAACAACACAAAGAAAACATAATCTGTCAAAAACATAATAGTCTGTAGTAATATGGATACTTCGAATAATTCTGTAACTGTAAAATTATGAAAAATTAGGAACACAGTGAAATTTGAATATCAATCTTGTGTAAAAAATTCAGGTCTTTATCACGCTCCAGTGAATTTTAGAAATTCTGCTACCAGAGTCAAAAGTTTCTATTTCTCAGCAAAATCAAATCAACTATCACCGTAAGCCATCCCAAAGGTCCTACTTGGCTCAAACACTAATTAAAACACCAAGACACAATTACTACTGTAGCATAATTGTGGGATTACTAAAGAACAGTAGCAAAAAACAAAAAACACAAAACAGAAATAAAATTGGGTTGCCTCCCAAGAAGCGCTATTGTTTAACGCCCCTAGCTAGGCATAAGGCAATAGATCTAAGTATTGTCATCTTTGGTATGAAATTCCTCAATTGCACACTTATAAACCCTAGGAGTTTCTTTAATTTTATCAATAATCAAGCTCCTAGGCAAGAAATCAAGAAATTCACTCGTAGCAATAGGTTCCTTAATAATATTAACAAAATTGGGCTGAGCACTTATCATCTTAAGGTCCTCGTTTTCCTTACTTGAAGTTTCACCTTTATGCTTAGGAACATAAATAAACTTGGCAACTTTCATAGTAGGAATGTCGGGAATAGTTTTAACAGAAGCAAAAGTGTAAACCAAGTTGGTAATAATACCTTCTAGCTTGCCAATCCTAGTAGAATATTGATCTATCTTTTCATTAACTATGGATTCCTTTTCCTTAAAGTTCTTTAAAGTGACTCCTACCTTAGATCCATATTGAGTGATATGATTATGAATGTTTTTAGCCAAGTTTTCAATAAGCTCTACGGTTGCAATTTTATTCTTAATAATATCAATCCTTTGCATCACATGTTCCAAAGTTAAAATAGTTCCATTGACCATAAGAGGTGGTGGGCCTAACAAATCTATCATAGCATTATAAGAATCAAAAGTATGGATCCCCAAGAAATTCCCCTCGGTGATGGTAGAACATATCTATTCCAAGAAGTAATGCCCACATAAAATTTGCGAAGGAGAACGACGGTAGATTGCTTTCGAGTACATCTATTCTGAGCATTGCAAATTCTAAACCAAGCATCCTTTAAATTTTCTCCCTCCCTTTGCTTAAAATTAAGGACCTCATTATCGGGAGTACTAACAATGATGGGAGGACTAGTCATGAAATCAAGACAAGCGACCCAACACACGAGGAAACAAAAAGCAAACGGGAAGAGGAACGGAAGAAGGGCGAAGAAAAGGCAAAACTTTTTGTACTTTTCTAAAGACGTTTTAGAAGTGGGGGATAGGAAAACGAAAGGCAAATGGCGAGTAATGTAATGCAAGAGATGAGTGTTTATGATGGGTACTTGGTATGTCTTGACATGGCATAGATCTCCCCGGCAACAGCGCCAGAAATCCTTCCTGCTACTTCTTGAGCTTGCGTTGGTTTTTCCCTTGAAGAGGAAAGGGTGATGCAGCAAAGTAAAGATAAGTATTTCCCTCAGTTAGAGAACCAAGATACAAATCCAGTAGGAGACAATGCACAAATCACCTAATACCTGCACAAACAATCAAACACTTGCACCCAACGCGATAAAGGAGTTGTCAATCCCTTCACGATCACTTGCAAAGGTGAGATCTCATAGAGATAGATATAAAAGATTACTAAAACTTGAAAGTAAATAAATTTCAGCAAGGTATTTTTGGTATTTTTAATATATAGATCTGAAAACATAATGGGGAAAATAGACCCGGGGGCCATAGGTTTCACTAGAGGCTTTTCTCTTGAAGGAAAATATCACGGTGGGTAAAAAGTTTACTGTCGAGCAATTGATAGAGAAGCGCAAATTTATGACAATATCCAAGGCAATGATTATGCAATATGGGCATCACGTCCGTGGCAAGTAGACCAAAACGATTTTGCATCTACTACTATTACTCCACACATTGACCGACTCCTGCCTGCATATAGAATATTAAGTTCATAAGAACAGAGTAACGCATTAACTAAGATGACATGATGTAGCGGGATAAACTCAAGCAATATGATTGTCGGTGAAAACGACACCTATGGGATCAACGGAATCCCTACTGTGGTCAGCGGGCGCGGGGTTGTGAGAAGAGCGGGTCTAGGAGCCAGCACAAAGGTCGTTTACCCAGGTTCGAGCCGCGGGGATCACGTAATACCCTAGTCATGCTTTGGTGTGTATTTGAGTGTTCTTGAGCTAGCTACGATGCATGACTTGCCCAAAACGCCAAATCCCCCTCCAGTATGCCTCGGGACTCCTTTTATAGTCGAAGGAGGCGCCACAGTGGCACACAAGAGGTGGAAAGGGTACAGTAGCTATGCTTATCGCCTATCATTACGGGACAAGACGCATTAAATGTGCCACTGAGGTGTCCCCTTGCTTTGTTGCCGCCTCGCCTTGCTTTGACACGCGTCCAGGCCAGCGGGGCGGGCAGTGCCATGTAGGCTGGCAGGCTGCTGAGCTGGCGTGGTGGCAGCGTCTTCATGAAGATCTGCATGCCACCACACAGGTGCTTGCTGAGCTGGTCTCGGGGCCGCACGTCGCCACGCAGGTGCCCGCCTGGCTGGCTGGGCTAGCAGCTACATGAGAATGGCGGTGGAGCCTTGGAGGGTGCGAGCCTAGTCGCGGCTCTGCTAATGTCCTCGGCAAGGGTCTTGCCGCGGCACTATGGTCGTCCCCGGCAAGAATCTTGCCGGAGGCCTCGTGGGTTTCCTCGGCAGGTATTGTGCCGAGGATCGCCATCTTCTGGTCCTCATATGATCTTGTGTGTTAATGATTTTCACAAAGATCTGCATGCCACCATGGAGGTGCCTCCCGAGCCTTGGTTCCAATCACTACAAAAAAAGACACATCCGTGACATTTTGGGCCGAACAAATTTTTTTCTGTCATACATATGACACTTCTATGATGATAATTGTGACAAAACCCGGTATCATCATAGATGTGGTGGGCTCCTACTTCTATGACAAAAAATCATGATAGAAAATGGGCTTTTCGTCCTGGGCGGGCCGGAGACGCAGCTGCATGACATTCTTTGGGCCGTCCATGACGGAAAAAACTGTGGTAGAAGCGAGGGGGAGGAAAATTTCGGGGAGTTGCCGGTTACGGTGGGAGGTCGGGGGCCGAGCGATGCGCGTTTCTCTCGTACACGTGCGAGGCGTTAGCTCTAACTAAACCCGAGAGAGGCATTGGGCTCTAACTGAACCCGAGCGATTGCACTGCAGGCTACGCGTTACTGAACCCGAGCGATTGATCGATGGATGTTAACTGAACCCGATGGAGCGATTCCTTCGCTACTGCTGCTAACTGAAGCCGATCGATTGGATGAATAGTGAGCGTTGCGGGGGGGGGGGGGGTGGATGAACAGGACCCCGTGGTGTGGAGGGCTGGATGAACAGTAGACGGTGGAGGGGTGGCCGTGGAGGGGTGGTTGAACAGGACCCCGTGGTGTGGAGGGCTGGATGAATAGTAGACGATGGAGGGGTGCCCGTGGAGGGGTGGTTGAACAGTAGCCGGTGGAGTAGCGCGCGGTGGAGGCTGGATGAACAGGAGCCCGTGGAGGCTGAGGAGGTCGACGGTAGCCCGTGGAGGCTGGAGGAGGTCGACGGTGGAGATGAATAGTATCCCGTGGAGTCCCGTTTTGCGGTACGCCACACCCCTCCCGATGAACAGGTCCCCCATTTCGACCGTAGGAGGTCCGTTTCGTCCGTTTTGCGGTACGCCACACCCCTCCCGATCAACAGGACCCCCGTTTCGACCGTAGGAGGTCTGTCTCGTCCGTTTTGCGGTACGCCACACCCCTCCCGATCAACAGGACCCCCGTTTCGACCGTTGGAGGTCCGTTTCCTCCATTTTGCGGTAAGCCAAACCCCTCCCGATGAACAGGATCTTGTTCCGAACGTGGCCGGTCGAACACAAGGCTGTTTCCTCTGTTGTGCGGTACGCCAGGCCTCGTTTCCATCGCCTGTTCCGTCCAAGCCCTCCCGATGAACACGACCACGCATTTTGTTCCGACCCAGCTGGTTGGATCCCCATGAACACGAGGATGACGCTGTTTCTCCGTTCTGACCCAGCCATGTACGTATGCGCGAGTAGGCGGTCGAGACCCTGCCCGTATGTACGTACGTGGCCGTATTTTCTTTCTTGCACCCTCGCTGCTGTACGTACATATACATGCTATGTGCGCGCCTCTACTATGACACGTGCGCGCCTCTACAACGACCAGTATGTACGTACACGTTCGTGACCAGAATGACAACGCTACGTACGCTTCGACCAGGTGGGTCCCGACTGTCAGGCACTTCCTTGCCTGCGAAGATGTAGCTGGTGGGTCCCAGTAGTCAGGGGGTCGAATCATTTTTTTGCCCGGACGCACTTCCTTCCGTGCGAAGATATAGCTGGTGGGTCCCAGCAGTCAGGGGGTCGAATCATTGTTTTTGCCCGGACGCACTTCCTTGCGTGCGAAGGTGTCGCTGGTGGGTCCCAGCGGTCAGGGGGGCGAATCGTTTTGTTTTTTGCCTGGACGCACTTCCTTGCGTGCGAAGATGTAGCTGGTGGGTCCCATCAGTCAGGGGGAAACATTTTTTCGTGAAATACAGTGGCCCGTCCAGTGGGTCCTAGCTGTCAGGTGGAGGAATCATTATTTTTCGCGTAATAAGGAGGCACTTCCTTGCTACGGCTGTGGACCCAGCTGTCAGCCTCTCCACGTACAGTCCACGTCCGATGGAAGTCATTCCTTGACCACGTTGACCACGTCGTGCCGAGAGCACCAGTGCGGTGGACGACGGCGAGGCCTAGGAAGGGGAAGACGGGGAGCCGGGGAAGACGCGGCAGGGAAGCCCACGCGTAGAGGAGTACGAAGGTTCACTGGTTCGATTGCGGTGTGAGGCCGCCGTCTCCGCAGGGCCTGGCCAGCGGTGGGAATAGTAGGGGCGGTGAGGCCTCCGCGGCAGCACAGCCGGCCACGGGAGGCAGGAGCATGTGGCACGACTGACGCTGCTTTGGGCGGCTGGAGCAAGAAGACCAGAGGTTGAAGAAGCACTACGGCCGTTGGATGGACATCGTACGGTCACTGGAGCTAGAATCGTTCATATTGACTAAAGTTGACAAAGGCCCCCGTCCCAGTCAACTTAGTAGGCCCACAAGTCAGCCTCCCACCATGGTGGGTCCCAGCTAGCAGGGGAGTATTCATTTTTGTGTGCGTAATAAGGAGGCACTTCCGGTAGGTCTGAGCTGACAGCGCGGGGAACGTTTTTCTTGCGAAATACGCTGGCCCGTCCGGTGGGTCCCAGCAGTCAGGGGGGAAACTTTTTTCTCGAGAAATAAGGTGGCCCGTCTAGTGGGTCCCTGCTGTCAGGTGGAGGAATAATTATTTTGCGCGTAATAAGGAGGCACTTCCTTGCGGCCGCGTGGACCCAGCTGTCAGCGTCTCCACGTACAGTACTCTTCCAATGGAAGTTGGTCGTTGACCACGCCACGCCGAGAGCACCAGGGCGGTGGTCTGGACGACGGCGAGGCCTAGGAAGGGGACGACACGGAGCCGGGGAAGACGCAGCAGCGGTAGCCCGCGCGGAGAGGAGTACGAGGGTTCACTGGTTCGGCTGCGGCGTGAGGCTGCCGTCGCCGCAGAATAACATGGGGTGTGGGTGAGTAGAGGGATACCCTAGGCCAGCGGTGGGAGTAGTAGGGGGTGGTGAGGCCTCCGCGGCATCATAGCCGGCCACGAGAGGCAGGAGCACGCGGCATGACCGGCGATGCTTTGGGCGGCTGGAGCAAGAAGAACAGAGGTTGAAGAAGCACTATGGCCGTTGGATGGACATCGTACGGTCACTGGAGCTAGAGTCGTTCATATTGACTAAGTTGACAAAGCCCTCCGTCCCCGTCAACTTAGTTGGCCCACAAGTCATCCTCCCACTATGGTGGGTCCCATCTAGCAGGGTGGGTATTCATTTTTTTGTGCGTAATAAGGAGGCACTTCCTTGCGTGCGAAGATGTAGCTGGTGGGTCCGACATGTCAGCGGGGGAAACGTTTTTTTTCACGAAATACAGAGGCCCTTCCGGTGGGTCCCAGCTGTCAGGTGGAGGAATCATTATTTTGCGCGTACAGTCCACGGCCGATGGATGTCGTTCGTTGACCATGTTGACCAGGCCGCGCCGAGAGCACCATGGCGGTGAACGACGGCGAGGCCTAGGAAGGGAACGACAAGGAGCCGGGGAAGACTCGGCAATGGTTGCCCACGCGGTGGGGAGTACGAGGGTTCACTGGTCCGGCTGCCGTCACCGGAAAATAACAGGAGGTGTGGGTGAGTAGAGGAATGGCCTGGCCAGCAATGAAGTAGGGTGGGGCGGTGCGGCCTGTGCGGCAGCACAGCCGGCCACGGGAGGCGGGAGCAGGCAGTCCCACCGGAGCTGGTTTGGGCAGCTGGAGCAAGAAGATCAGATATTGAAGAAGCAGCACGGCCGTTGGATTAACATCCAACGGTCACTGCTGCTAGAATCATTTGTCGACTAAGTTGACAAAGCCAAAATACACGTCAACCTAGTAGACTCACAAGTCAGCCTCCAAATCTGTCCCAAACAACATACAGCTCGAAATTTCTAGCCAGATTCAAATTAATTTTAAATCCAAATATACTTTAATTTAAATTCAATGAAATTTTACCTGCACAAAAACAATGAAATTTAAAATATCAAAATCCAAAAGAAAACAATATTTGGGAACTAATTGCCTGTTTGCTGTATTTTTTTCATTTTACAGCCCATTTATTATTATTTATAGCCCATTTTCTGGGCAAAATGCATCCCTCCTCGTCTTGAAAGATTTCCGGCCCAGCAGGGCGTAGAAAAGCAAGTAGGCCTATGTTGGTTATCTATTTATATATAAAAAGTAAATGATGGGTTAATTAGAAGCAAGAGAATTAGTCTGAAAATTCCACGTTAATCAGAAAATATTAGCCCTCGATTTGGTGGGTCTTTTAGAATTATAATCATGTAACCGTTAGATATGCGTAATATATATAACATCGTTTTTTTGTCAACAACAGACTAAGAGTCCTTGACATGTCATTCCTATATTTATTTAACATACGTGCTAACATGCCATACTTGGTTTCTCATGAAAACTCAATTTTTTACCAATGGAAAAAAAACACGTACCCATCACGTAAGCACACATCTCCCATGTCCTTTTTTAGGTACTCACCTCACGTCCTTAATCCAGCGAAAAAAAACTTCTTATTTATTTCTAATAAAATATAGAGGAACGTATGGACTATTTATTTCCTAACCATAAAGATCTCCTTCCTCGTGAAAGTCTTCTCATCTTAGCCTCCCTTCAATCTCGCAGCGGCCGTTTGCTCTCCACACACGGAAATGCCTGGGTGAGATGTAAGCCACATGGCGCAAGACACCGGTAGAGCAGCTACGCCGAGGATTCCTGGGCAAGGGTCGTGGCTTCAGGTTTGCCTCGAGGCTGACGGCGCCGGCAAGTCCCACCACAAAGGTGCGAGCCAAGGTCGACTCTTCCCTCGACAAAGCATACAACAGCCACCATACACTGCGAGGTCCAAGATCCTTCGGAAGGCCGTGCCAAATAAGGTCATCGTTGTTTACATATGACATTTATCTGTTTACGAACCTTCATGCCTATCACAGGGGGACTGTTAATTCCACAGTTTATGGCAGATGTCGTATATGATTCAGAACACCCTACCAATCTTGCCTGTAATATGTACTCTGACTGTCTCTGAGATAAAATTCTAAGATTACTTTTGTATGCCTATAGATTCTGTAGCAGACAAGGTTGTGTGTATGGCAGAAAATAAACTATTGTAGTGAGAACACCTATACTGAAACACGTGAATAGATTAGTCTCGTATTGTAATTGTTTTTTTCTTTCTTTCTTGATAAAGCATGCACACATATGCACATGTATACAACTTAATGCAGGTGTATTATTATTGCACCATTCGAATCGATCAAACTATATGAAAATCTTTGCCACAAACTGACTTAGTAGTTGCATGTATCTATTGCATTTAGTCAGTGGTTAGGCCTATTTTTTTCATATTCAGATTGCCATCAGTGTTTAAGAAAAAGGGGAAAGGTCTATACGTCCAAGTCTAAGATCTATACATGGACCACTTAACGTCAGTTTCTGTATATTTGATCCTTTTTCCTCTGATATTTCTCTCTCATGAATTGACAAAATTATAGAAGGTTCATAATGTGGCAGAAGAGCAAATAATATCCTAATGGGGATGTTGTGCTCACATTTACTTTAATATGTGGGCTCTTTGCTCAAAAGATCACATAAGGACGGAGTGTCTCCTCTAATTATTCCATGTTCTAAAAGAGATATGGTTCAGTACTTGAGATGTCCGATCATTATTTTTACTGAAGTTCTGAAACGGTTAAATTTTTGTTATTAGCAGATACTTGATTAATTTATTTATTTATTTGAGACAAAGCTTACTATGATTTGTTGATGGATCCAGCACCAAAGAGGAATATGGTGATCTTTTCTGGGTTATTCCTAGAGGTTCTATTTATTGATAAGTCTCTTTACATCATTTAATCTAATTAAGTACTCACTATTTGATTGATTTTTGTGAGGTGCATGTTTTCAACTATTGCAGCAAATGGTGTCTCTTAAACAATTTTCTCTACGGCCTCATTGGAAATCCGACAAGTAAAATTATGATTCCGTAGGTCTACCTAAGTGTCTAAATACATATGTAATTTGTTTCCTCTTTATGCTTATCACTGTGTGAATATATCTTCCTACTCCCACGGGAATATAACATTATTTGCAATACCTCAGTCCAGACCTGATGTCCCTCACAACAAGGAAGAAGGCACACATGCTTTTACCGTATTAAACCATTAGTTAACAACGGGAGCCTATTCTCTTTTTTTTGCGGGAAACGGGCGCCTGTTCTGTTCTAACAAGAATACTTATGTTTGCGGATTACAAGCATTGTGAGTTGTTTTCATTTCAGAACAAGAGAAGAACGATAGTAAAATGTACATTAGGTACAACCTCCCCTTGACTTTCCTCATGCAAGCGCCGCTACCATCGTCTCCTAAACCAGTTAATGTTTTTTATTAGTGGTTTATTTATTTGCGACGAAGCTAATTTTTTTATGGATCCAGTATGAAAGAGGAATATTGTGTTTTTTCTAGGTTATTCTTAGAGGGCCTATTTACTAATCAAGTGTGTCACATAATTTAATCTATGGAAGTACTCATAGATTTATGCGGTACAAGTGTTCTACTATTGCAACAAATGGCGTCGCATATATAATATTCTATATGATCTCACTAGAAATGCGACATGTAAAATTATGCTTCCATTGGTCTGCCTAAGTCTCCAGATATCTAAGAAAATTTACTTCCTTTTTATGCATAGCTCCGAGTGAATATATCTTCCAACTGCCAAGCGAATATACCATTATTTGCACATCTCAGTCCAAATCCGATGACCTTCATGGCAAGGAAGAAACCCAAATGTTTTTACTGTATTCAACTATTCATTAACAAAAGGACTCTATTAAGGTCTCGGAACAACATTTACGTTGGAAAATTAGAGAGGTGTTCACATGCAGAGCAAGAGCAGAGAGGTAGTACGACGAACATGAGGTATTATTGTTGTAGATTTTAAGAAAACATAGTTTTCGATCTTAATGCATGTAGCAAATCTAATACGAACTCAGGCTGGGTGATGATGATCAATGTGATTAGTTCAATCTTCCTCCTTGGTAACTAAATTATTGGCTTGGCTTTTAAAAAAAATGTTAGTTTGAGTGCCAGTTATGAATAGAATAAGATATTTCCACGGTTCATGAAATATGAAGGCAATGATGCATGTTTTATTCTTAGTTGATTAATTATTCATCACCAAAGATCTTTTTTTAAAGGTTTGTTATCTTGTATCTAAATTGTACTTTAAGAATTCCTCAAAGCTATCAATACTAGAAAATAAGACTCTTTCCAAATCCCAGCCCTCAAATTTTGGATAACGTCTTAATTTGTACTAAACCTACTTCAGCTACCTTTTTTTGCAAATGAGTTAATCTCCTTACAAACTCATTTAGTCGTGTATGTGCTTGAAATCCTTTATCTAATGAAAGGAAGGTCGTTAGTTAGTCTGTTGCTTAAAAGTGTGCATCAAACTTGATGGTAGTGTCATCACACCTAAATGAGATGGTGACACCTCAAAAACATATGAAGAGTGTTTATCCACATAATCTTCAAAGTTCTCTTTTTTTCTGCTTTCTCATTCACCATCAACAAGGTTGCCATATACTCATTGAAATGCATTGCAAGTTGCCTGGTATACACAGATGTTCTAAACATTACAGAAGATTATCCAAATCACTATCTAGAGCATCTTGAAAGGCTTCATTCTTCAGTTATCTCACAGAAAAGTCCATGTAGATTGGTTCCTCATTTTCGGTGATCTCCAATTCTAGCCTAATTTGCAACAATAGAAGCAGATATGAAGTGGAAGACATAATCATGATATCTCAAATTACCTGGTCACTACAATTATTTCTTCAAATTTGAGCATGGTATATACTTGTTGGTATTTTACATGGTGGATTTATGTATCTTTTGCTTGATTTCCCCTTTTGATTCCGTAAAGCTAAATATCGCTGAGAGTGATACTTCAGTTGACAAAGCATTGTAAATACTACTCTCTAGGAATGCTACAGTTAACTTTTAAAGTTGTTTTGTATGTTATAACGTGGACACTACTTTTGTGCGGAAGTAGTGGGAATGGTGGTTTTTCACCTAGAAATTGTGGACATTGTTATAGCAAATGTCGATTACGAGATAATATAAGCCAATATTCGTCCTGCTTAGTGCATGAGCCTTAACTTAACTAAATCAAAGGATCATGGAAACAAATATATAACATGACACTACATATAATATATAAATGCACTCTATTTTTGTATACTAGATAAGCAGCATAAACAAAAAAATAGTAATTAATATGTAAATCTTACACAACAATAGCAAATATTCTTATGCCTACATGAATACATTGAGATCTATTAAATTGCCTTTTAAAGAAACAATTTTAAAATGCAACGTGATAAAAATGATGGGCAAATGATCTTACAATATGCACAACAAGATGGATCAGAAAAAATACAGTGGCTACGTCATGCATAACTACAAGGTAAATGACAAACCAACAATATTTTTGTAATATGTAAATATAAAACCAAAAATAGCTAAGACAAACTATGTGCGCAAAAGTCTTATATTTATAAAAATCTGCACGTTTGGTTCAATCTTCCTTTAGACATATGAAATAATAAGATCTCATTATTAAACTTTCAAAATTCTAGCCCGCGCATCGAGCGGGCCACTTTGCTAGTTCTGCAAAAAAAACAAAATAGCTGGCTAGCCATTTTTCAGAAAGGAAAAAAACAAACTGGGCTGGTCATGTGCGAAACATATGAAATAAAAGCCTGGGCTAGACGGGCCACGGGTCCCACACAACCCAGTTGATACCCTTCTCCATCCCGAAAAACAAAATTACTGCGCGCGCTGCTGGGTCCCTACTGTCATCCTCACCATGTACAGTCATCTCCTTATTCCTCTTGGTTGTTGACCATGTTGACAACACCAGAGGGCGGTGCCGAGGTGAGCGAACCAAGGCGGAGCACAATGGTGAGGCCTCGGACGAGAACGAACAGGAGCCGGGGAAGATCACAGCCAGCCGTGGGAGGCGGGAGCAGGCGGTCCCGCCGGCACTGGTTTGGCTTTGGCGGCTCGAGGAAGAAGAGACTGAAGATACGCGACAGACGTTGAATGTCAATCTAACGGTCAAGGTTGGCACAATCGTTTTTTGATTAAGCGGACACCAAGTAGCATACTTTTTATATATAGGAAGAAAACTGCGAGGAAAATACGTTCGTCTGCCGTCCTCCTCATAGGGAACGTTCGCCACATAAGTGACTAGCACCCTTGGTTTTCAATCGAGAGGTCTTGGGTTCGAGTCCGAGGAACTCTCAATTTTGTCCTCCTTCCTTCCTCGCAAAAAAGGAAAAGAAAATCAAAGACTTGGGAAGGCGTACAGAACAAGCTAATGTACCAGTAAAGAGACGTTGCCGAGTTTTAGAAAAAAGAAAGACGTGCTCATGTAGCTGGTTCGAATCCAAACCTAGACTATGACTATATATGGTGCTATGCTACTCTGCAAGTAATGAAACTGACATATCCAACGTTCGCTTCTCCTCTTCTCTACTTACTCTGCCTAGCATCAGAAGCTCTGGCCACAACAACCATGTCCGCTGGCTGCTCGTCCACCTGCTCTTCAGCAGGCAACAACCAGATATGTGCCAAGTCGCCACCCATACCATCGCCTGTGGGTCTCATCACACCCCCACCGGCACGCGCACCACAGCCGATTGCTCATCGCAACCCGCTGCCGTTGGTGTGGTGCCACTACTGCAAATCACGAAGAGTCATCCTCGCGTCTCAACCACAATCCGCAACCCTGGCCGAGTCTTCTACAAATGCCCAAATCATGGGGTAATAATATGTTTAAGTGTTGTTCTGCTGCTTTCAGTTGCTGATTTTTTAATAGTTTGGTTGATGATCTTCCAATTTGATTCGTGCAGAAAAGGGAAGATTCATGTGATTTGTATTTTTGGGAAGTTGCTAATGTGGGGGAATGCAACTATGCTGATTATTTGGTTAGCCGAGGTATCCCAATACTAGCAGGTTGGGGTGTTGGACAAGTAACTAAAGGAACGACAGAAGAGGAAGATGCAGAGCAGAAGGTTAAAGATGCAGTTCCTCTTATCATGGCCAAGCAACAGCTGCTGAACGACCTTGACAACAATGAGGAGATGAAAGAGATTGTGAAGATAATGGGCAAAATCGATGTGCTCTGTAGGATGATTGTCTCTTTATTTGCAGTGTATGTAGCATTCGTGATGTATTCAGTGGCAACGACATGAGCACTTTGCTGAAACTAGTAATGAATGAAACCCGTGTAGCAGGCTGGGCGTAGTGTTGTGAACATCTAATGATTTCTATTAACAGAAATCAGGGGGTATCCCCTTTTGCTCATATAAATAAATAAATAGCAGAGGCCCTGTCGGGTCAGCTTTGTTCTCATTCGAAGACGTCGAGCAAATTGCAGTCCAACAGCAAACTATGTCATCAAATACAAGTTTCACAGCCAAATATGAGTACAGCTAAACAACAATGTCATCATGTTTTAGTTGTCATACAATCACCAAACACAAATCAGCATACATAACAAGTGATGTTCTCACAGCAAAATACTAAACAACATGTTCATCAGGTTTCAGTTGTCATAGCAAACACAATTTCACATAGTAGATAAAAAACGTCTTCTGATAGGCAAATACAACAAAAGCAATATAATCATCATCCGTAGCAGCAGCGTCAAAATCTTCACCATGTGTATCAGTCTGAATCGTAATTCCCCATGGTGTCATCTTCTTCTTCGTCCTCAACGTCCTCGAACGTTGGCTTCTTCTTGATCAACTCTTGTATGCCCATAGCACGACAGGCAATCTTTTCGCCGGTGTCATTGACGTGATGGTTCTCAAAGATATTAGGAACATCTGTGTTATCTTGTACATCAGGAGCAGTGTAAGCATCATCTTGTTGTGCAACTTCATTAAACAAATTCCTTTGCTCAAACCTTTGCAATACTCTCCAGTCGTCGCTACGTGCAAATGTGTCTTCCAAGAAAAATATCTGTGTTGCTTGATTTATAAAAATAAAAGGCTCGTTGGTCTGGTACGCCGCCTTGACATTGATGGATTTGAAATAATCATCAGCTCTGGGTTTTGCGATCCTGGAAAATAGGTTATACCAACGATAGCACAACAGAACCACACACCGATGATCCTCGAAACTGGAGATATGCTGCAACTGAACAATGTCTGTTATGTTAGCATACATTTCAGTTGTCTCTTTGTCATACGTATCTGTGCTCATGATGACACTGTTTTGTGTCTTCCTGCCTTTGTCTTGTGCAAGGGTGTTGTAGCGCACATCTCCAACAACGCAAGATTCATAATGTCTTACCCGAGTATCAGGACCCATTGCTAGTGAGTAAAGGGCATCATCAACTGCCTGCCCATCCTCTCGCATCTTCTTAACCTATGGTTAGAAAATAGACAAGTTGATCATCTTATGTACTCAATATATAAAAAAAAACTGACAGTGCACTTCAAAAGCTTACATGGTTCTTGAACCATTTCGCAAATCCTACCATAACCAGTTTGTCAATGTTTCTTGGATTTTGCGGCAGTAACTCCTCTTTGTAGATGCTGCACAACATAGTGATCACATCAAACATCTAAATATATAAGAATGTGCTGCAAGTTTAGTAGATTACGATGTATAAGCTGCAGTACTGCACTTACTTGATATAAGGTAGTATCTCATGACAGTTATTCAACACATACCAAACCATTTTGTCCAAATCTTTAGGTTTGTCCTCTTGTCGACTCTTCCCTGTAACTCGAACAGAATAATCGAAAACATTGAGCCCGGGATTGTCTTCACCCACCTCTTTGCTAAGCTGATCAGCTGTTTCAATGTATTTTGAGCAGAATGTCAACGCTTCTGTAGCAATGTAGGCCTCTGCAATGGAACCCTCGGGTCTAGCTCTGTTCCTAACATAGCACTTGAAAGTGCCTAGCCACCTTTCAATAGGGTACATCCAGCCATACTGTACTGGACCTCTAAGTAGTGCCTCGTCAGGTAGATGAACAGCCAAATGCACCATCACATCAAAGAAGGCCGGAGGATATATCTTCTCAAGGTCGCATAGGATAGTTGGTATCTTGTCTCTAAGACGCTCCAAAGCATCTATCCTGATATTTCTACTGCAGATTTCCCTGAAGAATTGTCCCAGCTTTGCAACTGCTCTTTATAAGTCAGGGCGGCCCAATCCTCTAAGGATAACAGGTAAAACCCTTTGAAGTAGGACGTGGCAGTCATGAGTTTTCAACCCTTGTACCTTGTTTCCATCTGCACTGACTCTCCTTTCAGGATTGGAAGCAAATCCATGTGGGAATCTCACACGTGATAGGACCTCGCAGAATTCTTTTCTTTTTACCTTGTCCAAGACGTACATAGCTGGTGCCATATCCCGTGGTTTACCTTCATCTTGCACCTGCAAATCCTTTCTGATACCCAGGTGTGTCAAATCAATCCTAGATTTTAAGGTATCTTTCGTCTTGCCTTCAATGTTAAGAAGTGTGCTAATAATGCTGTCACATATATTTTTCTCGACGTGCATCACATCAAGATTATGCCGCAGATCCAAATCTTTCCAATACTCCAAGTCCCACAAAGTGGACCTGCGTGTAAACAATAATCACTCTTCTACCGTGCCATGCTTCCTTTTCCCGCTACCATTACCAGGATGGTTTCCTGGTGTAATATGCCTGACCTTCTCTAATTCCACTTGCAACTCATCGGTGGTGAGCCTCTTTGGCGCATCACGGTTTTCATGCTTTGCATTGAACACATGTCTTTGGTATTTTCTAGGATGCGGCTTGTCCTTGGCAAGGAAATGGCGGTGTCCATTGTAACAAATCTTGCTAAGTATTGCGTATGACAGCGGATTCCTGTCACAGCGAACACATGCATTGTAACCATGTGTCGTTCGCCCTGACATAGTGCCCAAAGCCGGATAATCATGGATGCACCAAATTACAACAGCACGTAGAAAGAAATCAGCTGGTGGGCTGCTATATAGGTCTCGAGTGAGAACACCCTTCCATAACTGTTGAAGTTCCTCCACAAGAGGCTCCATGAACAAATCAAAATCCTTTCCAGGACTTTTTGGACCTGGGATGACCAAGGCCATCATGTAGTTTGATTCTTTGGTGTAGAAATTTGGAGGCATGTTGTAAGGGATAACAAGCACTGGCCACATGCTACATGTGGCGCTCTGGTGGCCAAATGGGTTAAATCCATCTGAAGCTAAGTCAAGTCTAATGTTTCTCGGGTCAGTAGCAAACTCTTTGTGTTTATCATTGAAGCTTTTCCACTCACTACCATGAGATGGATGGCTCATTACATTCTGATCTCTGTACTCCTGGTTCCTAGAATGCCACAGTACATCCTCTATTGTTTCAGCATCATGAAACAACCTCTGCAATCTTGGTGTAATTGGAAAATGTCTCAGAACATTATGAGGAACCCTCTTCACAGCATCACCATCTTTCCATCTTGATGATTTGCATTTCGGGCATTCACTTAAGTTGGCATAATCCTTCCGGAACAGTACACAATTATTCTTACAAACATGGATCATATCATATCCAATTCCAATTGCATGAAGGAAATTCTTCATTTTACTGTAGGTGTGTGGCAGCTCAGACGCATCTGCGAAAGATTTGCGGAAAACAGCCAACATCGCATCGAATTATTTGTTGGTCATCCGCTCAGATGTCTTCACCTGAAGAAAGGTGACCATAGCTGAGAATACTGACAGCTTATTTCCTGAGGTGACAGCAATGTTGCATTGTTCCAACATGTGGGCCCACCGTTTTTCTTCTGCAGGTGAAAGTTCACGGAATGCACGAGCATTTTGTAGCATTGTTTCAATGTTGGTCAAACTCACTGGCTCCGCCACCACCACCTCCTCCTCTTCTTCCACCTGAGCATCAAGCAGATCAAGATGGTGATCTGCTGCTTCCACATAGTCAATAACATTGACGTTCACAGCTTCACCATGATGAACCCACCTAGTATATGTGACCGACATCCCATACAAGTGTAGATGATTTTGCACAGTTGTCTGGGGTCTTGTAACTGAATTCATACAACTGCTACATGCGCAGAGCACATCTGATTTCGGACCACCGTACTCAGCTCTGATAAAGTTCATGAAGTTTTCAACCCCCTCGACATATGCAGTGGAGAATCCTCGAGCAGAAGTTATCCAAGTCCTGTCCATCTGTTAGACATACAAATTAGTTCTTCTACTAGATATTACAGGAAAGACATATATGCTTTTCTATGAAGTCCAGAAAAAAATACCTAGGTCGATGTCTAAAGCTATGGCAAGATATTTGGACAAGCAGATCTAAGTAATGAAATATATGTAAAGCTAATTCAGCAAACAGATTTGAGTGCTAAATTATGGCAGGCTATTTCAGCAGTCAATGAGGCCGAGCACACAACCATCGAACTATCGAAGGCCATCGCAGCAACAAAGATCGAATATAAAATGGTGTAGAGCTATTTCACCTAACAGATTGGCTACTAGACCATGACAATCTACGTCACAATAAATATATGGCAGGATATTTTAGCAACTAATCGGCCTTGGCATGCCATCTCAGCTAAGCAGATTGAGTGCAGAACAGGGCAAGGAAGCTTCTTAAGCAGAGCATATTGACAGTAAACTACTTCGGCAAACAGTGAGATTAACAGCGTCTATCAGCTAACATTCAACGCTACACCGACATGAACGGGGCCTCAGTCTAGAATGCGCGTACCGTGGGAGAAGCTGACCGCCATGCGTCTCCACACGAACGTCGCCAGCGGTGGCGGCGCTAACCGCCATGCACCTCCACAAGAACGTAGCCAGAGGTGGCGGCGTGGCTAGAGGACGACAGTCTACGAGAGTGTACTGTGGGAGTGAGAGGATCGCCGTGCGTCCCCTCGATGAACCGCGGCACAGACATATCAGCGCGGCGGGGAGGGCGGCTTTGGCAAAGCGAATGGAGTGGAGGGGGGACGGGGGGGGGGGGGGGGAGGTGGGTTTGGGGAATATTTGGCCGAAGGGCGGTTGAATCGGATTTGGGGGAAATTTTTGTGGGGGGGGGAGGATTTTCGCGCGGTGGGCGGGGGGAGTTTGGCGCATGGTCAGTTTCTCCAAGTGCAGTCCCACGTGTCAGTGAAGAGGCAAGCCGAAGCGCGTTCCGTTTGCGTGAGCCGTGTGCAGGACCGAACGTATGTGGGGTGCAATGCGACCGTGACAATAATGCTGTGAGTGTACCGCCTTTTTTCCTTTTAAACTAGGTGCTTCGCCCGTGTCGGCGTTCTGGGAACGGGGGTCCCCAGACTTGCCTGCCTGCGGCCTGCGGCGTGGCTCAAAGGGGGCCCCAGCATGGCCCATCTTCATCAACACAAGCTCAAGACCCTCGCGAGGGGCCAAGCCTCGCGGGGCGGACGACAAGGAGCTTCCTTAGGCACGGCCTCATCAGGCTGGCTCGCGAGGAGGCGGAGAGATCAAGGCGGGGTACCTCGTGAGGTGCCCATGACGCAAGCCATGACGACCAAGGGCGCTAGTCGGGCGCCAGCCCATGCAGTGTCCTCCTTTCCTCTTTGGTGCAAAGGGAGCAAGCGCAGGCGAGAGCATCAAGCAAGGGCATCCATTTTGGTGCAACAAGACCAAGACCAGCCCAACAGCAGGAAGGAAGTCATTGTGGAGCCCAAGCAGGCGTCATCACCAGAGCCTTTGACAGGCGAGGACCAACTTTAGTCAGGATAAGTGTACCCGATGTTCCCCTTCAAAATGGCCAATTGTTGGCGCCCTTCCCGCTCAATATTTGGGGAGAGGCCCAGGGCCTTTGCCTATAAATAGGACTAGCCACCCCCATGGTAGAGGCATCTGAATCGTCATCTAGAATCCAGGAGCTAGAGCAAGAGAGGATCCTAGCCAAAAACCAATAGAGAGAGCGACTGAACTCCTCCTAGCAGTTCATCATCCCAGCCAAGAACAGACCCTCGCGAGGCTGTTCTTCCTTGTATTGTTCATCATTAGCCCAAGAGGCAATCCACCACACCACACACTATAGTAGGATATTACACCGCAATGGTGGCCTGAACCAGTATAAACTCTGTGTCTCTTGTGTTGTTCCTTCCGTAGTTTAGATCCCAGCGAGTCGGCGAGGTGCAATTAGGAAGAGGGAGAAATCTCCGCGTGCACCCTAGTGTTCGAACCTCAAGGGTCTGCCGGAACCCGAAATCCGATATTTGGCGCGCCAGGTAGGGGTGCGCCGGAATTCGTCTTCCGTCGCCCTGTTCTTCTCCGACCATCGCATCCATGCCTGACGCTCGTCGGGCCCGCGCCGAGCGCCGAGCCACCCTCGCTTTCCGTGTCGCCCAGACGGCTCCCGTCGGCGGGTGCCCTCGTTGTTCCCCGTCACCTTCCGTCAACGCCGCCACCGGCCCAGCGGGGAACGAGCAGCAAGCATCGTCCCAGCATCCCTCTATGAGGCAAGACGGCCGCACTGCTACCCCCTCGCTCACCCCAGCTGGTTCTTTGTCTCACGCATTACGCGCGCCCATGGAGGCTCGAGCTGTGCTCATCGCGGCAAACGAGCTCCTGCGCTACCGTCCCGTCGACAACGTCTATGAAGAATGGATCGACCGCGTCGGCGAGCTCATTCGTGCCGCAGGGGGCTCTCCCGTGCCGTCTGTCCCGCTGCACCGCACCCCGCCCTGCGCGGGCGACGAAGCTCCGGGGGCGCCTCAGCCGCCTCCCCCTCAAGAAGGCGCCCTGGCCCCAAGGCGCGTGGCCCCTAGGCGGAACCCGCTCCGTCAGGCGCCAGCGCGGCGAGAGCAGAGCTGCCAAGAAGTCCCTCGCCAGCGAGAAGCTACCCGAGCGCTCCCTGCTCCGGCTCGTCGCGACCATGCTCCTGCTCCAGCACGGCAAGACCCCGCTCTGCTCCCAGCTGCAGCGCATGGGGACCCGCAGGACCAAGCTCTTCGTCAACCAAGGCCTCCCGTGGCCACAGTAGGCTACCGTGCCTTCACCATCGAGCTGCGCAGCATCGCGTGGCCCGGCAAGTTCAAGCGAGACCTACCTCCTCGCTACGACGGTACAGCTGACCCCGCAGAATTCCTCCAGCTCTACGAGCTGGGCATCGAAGCTGCCAACGGAGACGAGAAGGTCATGGCGATCTGGTTTCCCATGGCGCTCAAGGACGGGGCCCGCACCTGGCTCCTGAACCTAGCTCCAGGCACGATCTCCTCCTGGGACGAGATGCGCACCCGCTTCATCGCCAACTTCTAGGGAACTCGCGACCGGCCGCCCGCCGTGAGCGACATGCGCCGTATCAAGCAGCAACCAGGGGAAACCCTGCATAAGTACATCCAGCGCTTCAACAACGCACGCCTCAAGATTCCCAAGGTGACCGAGGAGGCCATCATCTCAGCCTTCTCCGACGGCGTGCGCGACATCAAGATGAAGGAGGAGCTGGCGATGCATGAAGACCTGTGCCTTCCTTGGAGCTATTCAACTTGGCAACCAAGTGCGCCAGGGCTGAGGAAGGGCGTCTCTCCCTCCTCGAGCTGCCTGCCGCAGACCCAGAAGAGAAGAAACCCAAGGCCAAGGATGTGAAGCGCAAGGGGGCTGCCGTGCTCGCGGCAGAACCAGACACCAAGCGGGGCAGAGATCAGCCCGAATCTTCCAAGGGCAGTCGGTACTGCGTGTACCACGACCTCCACACCTGCAACACCAATGAATGCCAAGAGCTCTGAGCCGTGCGTGAAGGAAGGGTCGGCCGATGCCCCGACCGCAGCGACTGGGGCTACGGCCGAGGAGGAGGAAGGAACGCAGGATGCTGGGAAGACCGCGGCCCTCGCCAAGGGTGGCGCGACCAACCTCGTGAGGATCGTTGGTAGGACCCGCCTCGCAAGGGAAACTGGAGGGATCAGCCTCGCGAGGATCGCCCGCAAGGCAATGCAGGCCTCCCTCTGCAGCCACCGCAGCCAAGGAGATATGAGGACCGTCATCAGGATGAGGGGGCTGGGGGCTTCCAGGAGCCACGTGCGATCGCCTGCATCCTAGGCGGAGCTCAAGCCCCAGCCTCTCAACGCATCTTCAAGCAGTTCACCCTCGAAGTAAATGCAGTCCTCCCCAAGATCGAGGCCACGCGCCCTCTCGGGTGGTCGGCATGCACCATCACGTTCAGCTCAGCAGATCAGCTCAAGTGCGCGGCCACAGCCGGAGTCCTCCCAATGGTTTGTTCCCCAATCGTCAGCAACGTGCTAGTCACCAGGACCCTCATCGATGGTGGGGCACGGCTCAACGTCCTGTCCGTGGAAACATTCAACAATCTCCAAGTGCCCTACAATCAGCTTCAGCCAACCAAGCCCTTCTCCGGAGTCACCGATGGCTCCACGGTCCCGATTGGGCAGGTCCGCCTCCCTGTCACCTTCGGGGCATGCGACAACTACCGCACCGAGCTCATCGACTTCAACGTCGCCCACATTCACCTGCCGTACAACGCCATCCTCGGGTATCCAGTGCTGGCCAAGTTCATGGCCGTAACCCACCATGGCTACAACGTGCTCAAGATGCCAGGAAGTGGCGGAGTCATCACGGTGCCCTGCGAAGAGAAAGACACGGTGTGCTCCCTGGAACGAGCCTTTCAGGCCGCATCACTGGAAGACCCGGATCACGGAAGCAGGAGGCTTCCCGAGACTGCCCCCAAGAAGAAGAAGACATCGTCCAGCTCGGCCCCTCAGGAGGCAGCCCCCCAGGCCCGCGTCTTCTCAGGGGGAACCTCCTTCCATCACACAGGGAAGCGCGCCCGGCACCCTCCTCAGGCAGGGCTCGGGGGCTCTCCCCTGGAGGGCCGCCGACCTCGCCCAGATCACAAGGGAGGCGCTTGGGCACCACTTGGAGGCGTGTTTTGAAGCACGTTTCCCTCAAGAAGGAGCAAGGCAAGGAGGGCCAAACCCTCAAGAGTTCATCAGCAAGGCCGTTCAGGAGTTACAGGAGTCAAGAGTCATGAGAGGCAGCCGCCGCTTACCCGCTGTGGCCCCCCATCCAGGCGAGGATGGTGGGCTGCGCGTCTGCATCGACATACCAGGGCTCAACCGAGCCGCCTCTCAGGAGCGCCTCTGGCTCTCGCAAGTGGGGCACTACAAAGGTCCACCCCACAGCTACGTTCACATGCCTTATGGCTTGCCGAACGCGGCTGCCATGTACCAGCGCCTCATGAGGGGCATCCTGGAGGCTCAGGAGGCCAGGCATTCTGCAGTCCTGGTGGAGATAGAGATGGTTCGCGAGGAGCCACCAGCGCCCCCGGAGCCCCCCGAGGCTCCTGGGCCTGGGGGCTCGTGAGGATCGGCTCCCGCAGTCCACCGCGCCTGCTACTTCAACACCCCTTCATCGTCAACATTATCAGGTCACATCTTTCAAGTTTAGTTTCCAGCTGGGAGCGCCCTCAAGGCTGCATTATTCCCAGGCCGCGTGGGTCCGTCCCTGCGGCGTGTATCCCTTTTATTTCATGTTCTTAGCCTACTTTGTTGGGGGCACCCCTTGGGCTGCATCATCCCCAAGTCGCTCGGGCCAGACCCAGTGATGTCCGCCTTTCCAGCATCTATTTGAATGAATTCACTCCTCCGCGATTAACGTGCTTGACCTAGTTGCCCGCTCAACTAACACCAACTGATGGAGCTGCTTCCAAATGGCACGACGCTTGCGCATGGGCCCGTCCCTGCAACGCTGACAAACCTGAATGGCTGAGCTCTGGCCACGGCGGCCCCGCATAGCGCCACCTCGTCGAGCCCTCAGTGCCTCACCACCTCTCCAGAGCAACCAACGGCTGACTGTCGATTGTCATGGCAAACTTTCGTTCTTTCTGTGATGAGCCTGCAGGATCTCTTCAAGGAGCAGCGTCAGACGAGGCCCTCACGGTGTCTTCTTCACTCTCGTCTGCGCAAACCGCTTGCACGTTAAAGGGGGGGGGGGTACCTGAGCATCGCGACTCAGGGCTCCTACTGGCTCTCCAGCCCTCACCCTCTGGCCTTGACCACAGCATCGCGACCTGGCATACCAGTGACGGCTGAGACTCGCTCGAGGGCCAGGACCCGAGGACGTAGAGCAGAAAGGGGAGCGAAGGCGAGAGGGGAGAGGCCCGCGAGGACCTCGCCAAGCAACCCCTCGCCTGCTGATGCATGGACCCGGCGACAAACCGGGGAGCGGTCCCTGATTCTCGAGACAAGTCACTCTCCAGGGACACTAGCTATCGCAGCACCATCCCCGCACCTAATGCAATCCCGTGTTAGCAACGTCACATTCCTTTCTCACCGAATGATGGCTGCTTGAGCGCTAAAGGGGACCTCCTGAGCATCGCGACTCAGGGGCTCTTACTGGACCCCGGGCCGCTCACCTCCTGGCCTTGACCACGGCATCGCAACCTGGCATACTAGCGACGGCTGAAGCCGCCTTGGGACCAGGACTTGTCAGTGTAGAGCGCCAAGCCCTCGTGAGGTCCGAAAGGAAGAAACTAAGCTAAGGCGGAATAAGCATCTCGCACTGCTTCACGATAAGGATCATATTGACGAACGAAGCTACAGACACCTTACAAGCCCCCACGGGGCACGTTTTTGATTCCTCGGAGGGAACAGATCCTAAAGAACGCTAATACATGCGCCCCTACAAAATAAGCCATCATCAACAGTGGGCCGTCCGGCACCGGCGCCAACCCCATCCAGATCAGAGGCGGCGACGGCCTGACGAGCCCGCCCTGCTCCGGGAGCGGCGCAGGCTCGGGGGTATTACACCACACACTGGAGTAGGGTATTACACCGCAATGGTGGCCTGAACTAGTATAAACTCTGTGTCTCTTGTGTTGTTCCTTCCATAGTTTAGATCCCAGCGAGTCGGCGAGGTGCAGGTAGGCAGAGGGCGAAATTTCCACGCGCACGCCAGTGTTCAAACCTCAAGGGTCTGCCAGAACCCAAAATCCGACAGCCCGCTCAAAAAAAATGTTGCTTCGCGTGATCCATCGATACTACTACTAGTAATCCGGTAATCCCGACTAAAACGGTACGGTCGGGTCTTTTCCCGCGTGATATGCTAGGAGGTTGGCTTAGTTGGGTTTTTTAGATTTGTCTTAATAAAAAGTAGAGTTGGTGATGATGGTGTGCCTGTCATCCTACAATATAGGCCGTCCGATCTATATCTAACGGATAGGAAGGAAACTATGACAAATTACCCGCACTCCTCTCCACATTTGCAGATAAGGCTTTCCCTCGTTCATCCTTTTCTCCCACAAGTTCTTGATCTTCCGTGCAACACACGGGCATCTTGCTACTACTCCTACAATATGTATATTATTGTGAAAGTTCATATACACCGACCGAGATTAATGCAAACACCGCAGATTTTCATTACAGTTCAAACTTTTATAGGACAGAAAAATAAAAGAAACCCGGCCCTAAACCTATTCTACGGCGATGGCTGACATACTCCATCCGCAATCTCTATGTACGGGGGCGGGGTTCAAGACCCGTGAAGTGAAGGTGCGGTCTCCGGTGAGGAAGAGTAAAACACGGGATACAGACCGGCCAGTTGGCACACCATGCCTTGCCGCCTCCCATGCCCTACTCATCCTCGGAGGAGTCCCCGACCTCGGCGGTGCCGGATGTTGGACGGCTTCAAATAGTACGCGTGGCTGATGGTGCTCCCGTCGTCGGCCGCCAGCGTGGCCACCGCTTGTGCGGTCGCGTCCGTGTCCGGCTATGCCGCTATTGCGTCGCGAGAGGCGACTTGAGCGAGGGCGGCGACCTCGAGCTTCATCCCCGAAGACAAGCTCTCCCGCAGAGCGTTCACACTTGTGGTCATGGCGGATGTGGTTCCAGGTAGGAGGACGATGCACTATGGTGTGGAGGTTAGCTGGGCGTTGCCGCTTTAAGTAGCGCATTCCGGTGAGGCCAAGCGTCCGGGTGCATCATTAAGTCGCCGGAGTTGGTTCCTCGGGCACCGAGCCTCTTAACGACGACATATGAACGGACGACATGAATGCGGGCAGCTGGCACCGGCTGGGAACGCACCGCGCGACGGTGCGAGGGACGAGGGCTTTGGTGTGCCAGGGTAGTCAGCTGCGGTCGTGGCAACGTTGGAGATGCCCTTTGCTCAAATGCGATCCCCGCATGTCATTGAAAAAGCAAGACGACCCAACATGGTCTCAGGTCCAGAGGATGCAGTTGGCCGCGCTACACCACTTCGTGGATGCGTCACGGCGCCCCGTGCATCCTCGACGAGCCGGGTGTTGGGGTGTGTTTGGATTGTGGCCAAAGTGCACCTTACCAAAATTTTGGTAATGACCCAAAGATTGGTCTTTGTTTGGATGGTTGACATTTTTTGGCATGCCAATGAACTCTAGCCAACTCTAGTTCATTTTTCTTGCCAATGTCGGCCAAATCATGGGCAAACAATACCTCAACCAAAATTTTGGTCATGACCCAAAGATTGGCCTTTGTTTGGATGGTTGCCATTTCTTTGGCATGCCAATGAACTCTAGCCAACTCTAGTTCATTTTTCTTGCCAATGTTGGCCAAATCATGGGCAACCAATACCTCAACCAAAATTTTGGCTACCCAATGCTTTGATGGGGCAACCTTGGGAACAAACCAAACATACCGTTGGTCGTGCCACAGCACTAACGCCACCCTCGGCACACTGAAACCGACCGTGTCTATCGATGATATGAGTGTGTCGCTCACCGCGGTCGCCGTGTCCAGAGGCGGTGCCGGAGCTGCGCACCGTTGTTGGCCCCAACGACCCACATGAATGGTTGTCGGTGGCGGGGAGGTCGTGGGCCAGCTCCTCCATTGGACTAGTCTGCGCTGCGTCGTCCCTATGGGTGTGCCCCACATGTCGGTTTCCCTGTTTTCCCAGCCATATTCGAGCGTCAGTGCTCCGCGTTGTGCATTAGGCCTTTCACTATGTAGGCCAAGCGAGACAACTTATTGTTTATTTGAGCCGTTCAAGTGTAATCATGTGGCGTTTGCTTATTTCTCATTCCTCTCCAACCCTCTTCTCCATAGATCATGTCGCCCTCCAGTCGAGTCCATCCTCTCGCATGCCTCATTTGAACATTCCGCCGAGTATCATTCGCATGTACCCACCCTAGTCCTCTTTCAATAGATCTCCGGACCCCGAGATGAAATCGAGAGGGAACGAGTGGGGGCACGTGATACCTAAGGCGGATTCAAAATTTTGAACCGGTGATCATAGCATCCGCAAATCATATATAAAGGGTATTCAATGTTCGTTTCGTTTTTGAACGTACAATATACTCCCTCCTATCCTTTCTACTTTACATATAAGTTTTATGTGTAGTCAAAGTATCTCTACTATGATAAAAAAGGTATCAACATTCAACAACGCCCAATCAATATTGTTAGATTCGTACGTACTCCTAGATTTGTACTCAAGATGGTTTACAATTTGACTATTGACAAGATTAATAGTACTCCCTCCGTCTAGGTGAGTAAGTCATCTTAGGCTGTGCACCATGACCAAGGAGGAGGGGAAAACGAGAGACATTAATGTTTATTTGCTAATTAATAGTATTGCATGCAATGAACTAACCACTGCATGTCATGTTTGATAGTCTCAGGTCATTAAAAGCATGCACACCCTCATCTCTTATTGGTTGATATGTCAAGAAACAAGAAACGAGGTAGAAGTTAATGCACCACGCCTACGTGTTTTGGGATTATTTGGTTTTTGTAAGATGACTTACACACCTAGACGGAGGGAGTACATGAGATGTATAATGTGAAAATTATATCATTGGAAACCCCTTTCACATACGAAATTGACCGTATGCTTTGTGTAAGTTGCATGTCATATATTATTACTCTAACATTTGGTCAAAGTTAGCCTCGAAAAACACATTAGACCCTGTATGCTTTGTGTAAGTTGCATGTCATATATTATTACTCTAACATTTGTGTAAGTTTCATGTCATATATTATTACTCTAACATTTGGTCAAAGTAGTATAGTGGAAGTGGATCCTCTGACGTAGGTATCCATGCCTTACCCTCCCTTTCGGTCAATTACTGGCAGACCCCATGCTTGCTAGGCCCCACATGTCAATTACTCAATGGGTTCGGCCACGTCAAGGGATCCTCATCCGTAGTATACTCCCTCTGTTTTTATTTACTTCACATAAAACGGAGGGAGTGCTGGTATAATAAATGACGCGGGCGGGGGAGGGGGAGGGACGTCGATTTGCTCTCAACTGCGGTCCCAAAAGCGAGCAAAAACGCAAGACAAGCGTGTTCCATTCGGTGAGCGACATGGAGGGTCCAGCGTGCCGGGCTGCAACGCGAACGCGACAAGAGCGATATACAGTCAAAACCGATTGACCGGTCATCACCGGAACCACTATTCACACTAGAACCTTCGCTGCTCGACCTATGCCAGCCACTGCCCTAAAACCACACCAAATCTCCAGCCCATTCCCCCACCTTTCGATCCCCTAGCCCGCATCAAGCGTCGCCTAGTTCGCTGGAAAGCCATGGTGCGTCGCAAGATCACTTACTACAAGATGCTAACGCCGGAGCGCCGCTGTCAGGACCCCGACTCAATGCCACATCGATCTAGCATGTAACACCTCATATCACTTTGCGGCCTCACGCACGGTATTCCCACGGGTGTCGCCTTACCTTTGCCCGGGACCGTTTGCGCCTTTTGGCACACGTATATGATAGTGTTGCTAGCATCCATATGATAAGGAGCCCAGGCTGACATGGCTAGTCGTAAACCAAAAGTGGCACAAACTTACAGGGACATGCATCCATGACCCAGCATCGAACGTGTCAGTCATCAGTGAGTGGATCTAGGCTGTAGCACTGGGCTAGCAGGACTCCGGTGAACCGGGCTGTAGCGGGCTAACAGGACTCCGATATTCTTCGCGTGACATTTCCCCGAAGGGACAGACACAGGAACAAAGGACACATGCCGGCCAGCCTAAGTGTTCCGGAGCAGTAGCAAGCTATCATGGCTCAGTGGAAGCACTAGGAGACATTTCCCGGTAAGAGAGACTACTAAGGATAAACAACTAGATAGTCAGATCCCACACATACCAAGCATTTCAATAACATACACACAATATGCTCGATATGTGCAAATACAACATGGCATCACAACATGACTCTACAACTCAAGCATTTATTCAATAGGCTCCGAGGAGCGAGATATTACAAACATGGGTCTCATGACCCAACATTCAGAGCATACAAGTCAAAGCACATGCGGAAGCTTAACATGTCTGAGTACAGACATCTACAAATGAAAAAGGCTGAGAAGCCTGACTATCTACCAGATCCTGCCGAGGGCACAAGATCGTAGCTGAGGTAACAAGCTAAACGACGAAGTCCACACGGAACTACTGATGAGACTGAAGTCTCTCTGCAAAAACATAAAATTGGCAAACGTGAGTACAAATGTACCCAACAAGACTTACATCAGAACTATCTACATATGCATCATTATCAACAAAGGGAGTGGTGGGGTTTAACTGCAGCAAGCCAGCTTTGACTCGGTGGCTATCCTGAACTACGACTGCAAGTAACTCTTTTGAGGTGGCGCACACGAATCCACATATTCACCAATCAATACACCACTATGGATCCTCTCCCGTCTACCTATGAGAATGCCATCCATAGCACTCACGCTTATCTTGCGCATTTTAGAGTATCCACTTCAAGTTATCTACGAACTGTACAGGCAACCCAGAAGTCCTTTAGCGCGGACACGGCTATTCGAATAGATAATGTTAACCCTGTAGGGGTGTACTTCTTCACACACGCTCTCGCCACTTACCGCCATGTACACCTCGTGTATCTCGGCAACCTTCAAGCGGAAGCCTGGCGAGGGAGTCGGCCACGACCTGACTAACCACACAAGTCTCCCGTCCAGCTTTATCGCCTGTTCGGGTTCTATCTGCAAGGAGATCCGGCCGGGGTGTCGCTCACGGCCCCAAATGATGTGTGCAGGGTTCCCAAGTCCACCATCCGGGTGCCACTGTGCGTAGTCTGTCCCAAGCCCACCTGTACCGGGTGCCACTTGGTAGACTACTAACACTACCTACAAACACCAGAAACTAGTCGCAACTCCTGGACAAAGATCGGGTTGATTAATAAGTCGAGAGGGGCACTTAAGCATTCCAATGCGTGGTAGTAGCTGTTCATGGATCACAAACACAGAACTTAGTTCCAGAGGACGGCTTCAATGAGACAACCCACCATGTACTCCTACATGGCCTCTCACCGCTACCTTTACCAAATCGTGTTCACACACTTAGCTCACACACAGTAGGACATGTTCACACATCTCCAATTCATCCCCAATGAATCAGACCTCACTCAACTCTAAGCAGTAGCAAGCATGACAAACAAGCATGAATGAGTAGGCACATCAGGGCTCAAACAACTCCTACTCATGCTAGTGGGTTTCATCTATTTACTGTGGCAATGACAGGTCATGCAGAGGAAAGGGGTTCAGCTACCACAACATGTAACAGTTGAAACGGTGTTGTCCTAATGCAGTAAAAGAGAGTAGGAGCGAGAGAGTGGGATTGTATCGGAATGAACAAGGGGGTTTTGCTTGCCTGGCACTTCCGAAGATAGTATATTTCTTCATCGGTGTCATCGAACACGTCGTCGGAAACAACGTCTACTAAGAGGGGACAACCACCGGCAAACACAAAAGGAACCACAATCAATGCAATGCACATTCATATGAATGATATGTCATATTAAAGTACTGAATTGACCTAGTGCAACAGTTAGTCATATTCATTGAAGTGGAATTCAAACCTATAGCAAATTCCAACTCCAAAACTAATTACCATTTATTCCATAATCATGATTTGTCCTAATCAGTGAGGTTAACTTGCTCAAACATGCATGGAAATGCCATATTCATATTCTTTGGATTTTTGTGATCATTTTTCATATATAAATCTTTTCAATCTGAGTTATAGATTATTTACTATGAATTTTAGAAGTTTAGGGTAATTATGAAATTTCCTTGTTTATTTAAAGTCCAGAAATGAATTACTGCGTCAGCCTGACGTCAGTGTGACGTCAGAGGTCAACGGAGCGGCCTAGGTCAAACCTGACCAGTGCGTCCCGCGTGTCAGTTACTAACTAAACTATCCTAGTTTAATTAGCACTAATCCTAGATTAGTTAGTAGGGCCAGGCCCGCGTGTCGGTGACTCAGAGGGGAGTAAAATCTGGTCAACCAGGGTCAAACTCGCCGGAGTTGACCCGTGGCTCATCACCGGCGAAGCCAGACACGGCGGATACGTTTGGGTTTGCATATCCGGTGACCAAAGGGGCGGATGAGGGCATCTACGCGGAGCTGGGACTCGCCCACATCCATCTGTGCAAGCGGCAGGGGCTGAGGTGGCCCGAGCTCGCTGGAAACGAGCTCGCAGCGGCGGCCAGAGTTTGGGCATCGACCGAGTCGACACCACAGAGCACATTAGGAGCAGCGGTTGGGTGTTTTGAGCTCCTGGAGACGCGCTGAGCGCGTTGCTATGATCGGCTGTGAGTGGAAGAGCTCAGGAGCACGGGCTTGCCAGCCATGGCGGACGGCGGCGCGGGAGCTCGCGGGGTACTGCGGTACGACATGTGGACGATGAGTGAAGAAGGGGGAAAGGGACCAGGTCTCACAGCGGGGTGAAGGGTGCAGACGCCTGGGCTGGGGACGACCCGGTTGGCACGAATCAGCGCCGGCGATCTCGGTGGCCCGAGGTAGAAGACGACGAGATCGAGGGCGTTGTGGTGCTTCCCAGCTCATGTAGCTCAGTGGAGTTGAAGGGGACGGCGTGGCGGATCTCTCGAGCACGTTGGATGGGCGAGGGAGGGTCGGTGGCCGTGGCAACAGCGAGCGGCGGTGACGGGTCCGCTCGGCTTCGGGAGAGAGAGCGAGAGAGGCGAGGCAGGGAGAGAGGGGAGCGGTCGAGGGGGTCCAGGGTACTGCGTGGCGTTGTCCTGGGCGTCGAGGCAGCGGCGGGTAGCAGGAGGTGGCCGAAAACGCACGCGCGCGCGCCACGCTTCCCCTCTGCCTACTGGCAGGAGGAAGAAGACGGCTCTGCCCTCGGTGGGCTGGGCCACTACAGTGCCAGCACAGGTAGGCCGGCCCAGGTAACTCTCTCTCTGTTTTCTAATTTAAATTGTTTTCTGTTTTCTATTTTTCTGCAACTGCTTTGGCTTTAGTAAAAATACTAAAGCATTTTATAAAATCCTGAAATAATTTGTGGACACTTCGTGGATTAATCCAGTGGCCCACATTTAGTTTCAGAATTATTTGAGCATTTTAAATATTTATAGTAATTAAATGCTCAAATCCAAATACATAATGATTTAAATCAAAAATCCAGAGATGACCTAGAAATATATTCATCATTTTTTACAGAGGTTTTAACCTTTATCAGAAGTCATGAACATTTTCAAAGGCACTTTGGGTTCATTGAAGATTATTTTAGGTTGAACCTATTTGATTTGATCTGGTGCTAGGGTTTGAACAATCCCCATTTCAGGTTTAAATGAAATTTAAACATGATGCAGCAAACAAGCTAGTCCAAGTGCATAGCAAGGCTAGGGACGTGACAACTCACCCCCACTAAACAAGAATCTCGACCCGAGATTCAAGACGTGAGGTAAGAAGACAGAGGGGACACAAAGCTAACACGATATTCACGATCCAACTGTCCTTCTCAAAGATGTTGATTCATTGCTTCACATTGATCTTGATGTCTTTGCTTTCGAGATCTTCATTCAACACGAGGACAGAGACACTCTACAAGGATGGATCATCCTAATGATCACAAGATCAACTCACAGGATGACACGTAGAAACATCTCTTGATCTGAGAGGCAAAACACACATCAGGAAGGGCGGAAGAAACAATTTGACGAGGGTTTCAAAGTAGCGAGGAAAATAGTTGTCATGATCCCATAATGGGGCACCTTAGAGGAGGTGACTCATAGAATCATCCATTATGTGGCAACAAGAAGTACCTTTGACTCAGAGATCATTGAAACTCTTTATACCAGCTTAAGGAAAATCATAATCGATCATTTAGAGGAGTTCGGTAGAATGACATACTCGGACTAGTATGGATGATGTGGATTAACTTGTTGAAGTCAACACAAAGGGTGATTTGCTTATCACCGGAAATGGACGGAACCCATGGTAGGATGGCATAATGGTGGTGCAAGCTGGGAACAAAATGCAAATGCCGGAAATGATTGTAGTAACTGGGGAGGAACTCAACAGTGGGGAATAATTCCACTGTTGGAATGGTTATAACATAACCGAAGAAAACTGGGAGCAATTCCAGTTAGTGCCGGTGATAATACCTAGTGCTTGTGCGTGCTCTCAAGAACTTGAGCATTTCCATATTCATCAAGGTTTTACCAATATCCGTGTCAAGGATCCTGGCAACGCAACATACTACCGTGACGACTAGTGATGGACGATGCAGATGCAAAGGAAGACAACACCTTCTCAGATTTCACCTTAGTGAGGCCAAGGGAAAAAAATCTGGATGATCGACCGAGAGACATTTAGCACTCCGCTTCTAATGTTCTCCTTGATGCACTAGCATATCCCATTCATAAATATGGTTTGATATCTAGAACATCAAGTAAAAGGTCGGACTTCGGAAATACGAAAATCCATAAGGGACAACTAGGGAGTAAATCCTGCGAAATCCTTATGGGGAGGTGGCTAACTTCTTCAATCAAGATACTACAATTATAGGTCTTCCGGCTGGGTGTGTTGGCCAATACATCCACTTACCGGGTTACAGACAAACCAATATTATAATTCTTGAAAAATGCTCCAACCATCATATCTGCCTGAGATTCAGATCTGGTTGGCGTCAGGCTATTCCAGACTCATCAAGTCTGGAAGGAAAAATGAAAGTTTGCAACACAAATTGACAAGATGGCGTTGCGAGATTCTTGGGGAATGAGCTACGATAGCAAGCTCCAAAACATGAGCTGGTTCTGCTACACACATGTGAACACGCTATCCCAGACAAGCATGACCACATAGTAGTCTTACAACAAAACACTACCGAGTTCAGGTGGGAACCATCATTGCGGATAACAGAGTCCTTGATTAAGCCCAGGTTAGCTCTTAAAAAGAAACTCCTTCTCCTTGAACAAATCAGTCAGTGGCTTGGTGTGCTAGGGAACACATATAGAATGGAGGCGGCCAACCTGCCAAACCAAAGAGTACTTCGCACATGTGCATGACCAACTTGGGACGACTCTAGAGGAAGGAAAACAATCCTTCTCGGATCCACGGTGGCAACTTACATCAAGTGCACGTGAATTAGAGAAAGTCGCTCCTTTCATCCAAGCATATGCTTCATGAACGGGACATGAAGTTAATGCTTATAAAGCTTCCAATACTAGCTGGATGTTCAACACGAATCATGGAGAAGATAACAATGTTGCTAATGGGCTCAACAACAATTCATCTAGATTTGCATATAATTGAAGTTCCACAATTGTGTGAACACGGGGATAGCATTGGTCAGACCAAAAGATGTAATGGTGTATGCTCGAGAAGAAACCAGGAGTAAGACAGCATTACGAGCATCGTTGGTTCTGATTTGATTTGAGGATAGCCCATGCTCAAATCAAAGTTTTGACAAGACAATAGATCCAACAACTGACCACGAGGATCAATCGATGAATATATCATCTTTCTTCAACACACACGAACGTAAAGATATCCCTTTGGAACGAACTAAACTTGGCAAAGCTTTTATCTTCCAACTCTCCAAGTTGTTGTTTAGCTTAACCAACTAGCTCAGGGGTATCCAACACAGACTCTTGGAGAAGGGGTGGTTTACAAGAAACCAACTTGATCACGAGCTCAACAGAGCGATCAGGTGACAACCTGGTAATACTTCCGAGAAGATATTCAGAAAATCACGAACCACCGGTATGTTACTAAGCTCGAGAACAATCTTGCTTCTCAGGGCAAGATGATATGATCACAAGAGCGAGGATTTGAAATAATCCTAACTCATCAATCAAAGAGTGCGCCAGGAAAATGGACTAGGTAGCACGATCAATCTTAGGATGGAAATTTAATAACCAACACACTAAGAATGAAATTGTTGTCCATTAACTACTAAGCAACAAGGTTGTTAGGAGTATTGATTTCACACATCACGGTTCACTTGTCGGCATTCCGGTTGCAACAACACGGGAACCGAGGAATGAACACCGATGGCGAGAGGTATCACTGCATCAAGAGTTCATAGGATGGTGTGCAATTCCCATGATATTCCTGATATAAAGATGGTAATACTTCAAGGTAGAACAGACCAGAAGCTGGATTAGCAATTTATCTGCGGAATACAACTGCTTTGACCCAATCCCAGAGATGGACGAGGTACTGGAGTTTGTTTCTCCTAGTCATTCCAATTAGAATGGCTTGACAGACCACAAGAATAATAGGCATCGCTGATCGAATGCACGCATACTCTTGACTATCAATTGATAGATGAAGGTCAGAAGACAACTAAAAAGGGGACAACTCAAAGAACATACAATTTTCTGAGTTGTGGGCGCATAGATTAGTATGTTGAGCAAAGCTCAACATTTCTTTCGAATAATCCATGCAGAAGAGGAAGGACTGGCAGATTCACAACTATGAATGGAAAACTCATCAAGAGCACTCTGGTTGTGATCTTTTTGTTCAAAAGAACTCCTGCCAAGAATGGTTCATGGTATTTGGAAGAATGATATACCACGGATCTCGAGGACTATCGCAAAGGTTACTAATATCCTAAAGGAACTAGCAAATACTATCAACATGAGGTAAGTAGGGTGAATCTCGGGTTCAAAACCCAGGACTAGAATACCTACTAGCTAAATTGCATCACGGGATGCTTTCGAGA
This sequence comes from Triticum aestivum, assembly GCF_018294505.1. Lineage (NCBI taxonomy): Eukaryota > Viridiplantae > Streptophyta > Magnoliopsida > Poales > Poaceae > Triticum > Triticum aestivum. Next base: position 130,025,123 of record NC_057798.1, read on the forward strand.
ATGTTGGCTAGAATGATCACACTGGGAACACAATACATGGCTAGATTACTAGGTGATACTCTAGACATCTAGGGTCATAATAATAGCTCCAACATATACGTCGAGGCAATATAGTACCTCAACTCACCGTTCAGTGTGGTTAACCTGGCCCAAATGGACATCAGGAACATGGAGGAATGATTGCAAGTGCATCAGACTATCTAGAAACCTGGGATGACTCGGACAACATAACGACTATAAATGCTCGAAAATATTTGAGACAAGCTACAAAAATGGTGGCATAACCACTCGATCATCATAATATCAAGGTTTTGAGATCAACTATCAATACACGGAGATAGTAGGAACTGAACTGAGGCTTGAATCCACCAATCTTATGAGTCTACGGATTATTAACACGTGATCCTAGTAGAAAGAAGAGAAAGCCTAGTTCCTTAACCCCGTAGGAAAGATAGGATGACTCAGATCAGAAGGCATGAAGGTAAAGGAGTAAAAAGAGCCTTACGTTACATCCCACAATCAATTCCCTTAAATAACTAAAGCATTTCTAGAATCAACTTCGACCAGTTTGGCTTGGCAATCCTACAGGCAATCAGGCTCTGATACCAAAGCTGTTAGGACCCGTACTCAATGCCACATTGATCTAGCATGTAACACCTCATATCACTTTGCGGCCTCACGCACGGTATTCCCACGGGTGTCGCCTTACCTTTGCCCGGGACCGTTTGCGCCTTTTGGCACACGTATATGATAGTGTCGCTAGCATCCATATGATAAGGAGCCCAGGCTGACATGGCTAGTCGTAAACCCAAAGTGGCACAAACTTACAGGGACACGCATCCATGACCCAGCATCGAACGTGTCGGTCATCAGCGAGTGGATCCAGGCTGTAGCACTGGGCTAGCAGGACTCCGGTGAACCGGGCTGTAGCGGGCTAACAGGACTCCGGTATTCATCGGGTGACATTTCCCCGAAGGGACAGACACAGGAACGAAGAAGGACACATGCTGGCTAGCCTAAGTGTTCCGGAGCAGTAGCAAGCTACCATGGCTCAGTGGAAGCACTAGGAGACATTTCCCGGTAAGAGAGACTACTAAGGATAAACAACTAGATAGTTAGATCCCACACATACCAAGCATTTCAATAACATACACACAATATGCTCGATATGTGCAAATACAACATGGCATCACAACATGACTCTACAACTCAAGCATTTATTCAATAGGCTCCGAGGAGCGAGATATTACAAACATGGGTCTCATGACCCAACATTTAGAGCATACAAGTCAAAGCACATGCGGAAGCTTAACATGTCTGAGTACAGACATCTACAAATGAAAAAGGCTGAGAAGCCTGACTATCTACCAGATCCTGCCGAGGGCAAGAGATCGTAGCTGAGGTAACAAGCTAAACGTCGAAGTCCACACGGAACTACTAATGAGACTGAAGTCTCTCTGCAAAAACATAAAATAGGCAAACGTGAGTACAAATGCACCCAACAAGACTTACATCAGAACTATCTACATATGCATCATTATCAACAAAAGGAGTGGTGGGGTTTAACTGCAGCAAGCCAGCTTTGACTCGGTGGCTATCCTGAACTACGACTGCAAGTAACTCTTTTGAGGTGGTGCACACGAGTCCACATATTCAACAATCAATACACAACTTTGGATCCTCTCCCGTCTACCTACGAGAATGCCATCCATAGCATTCACGCTTATCTTGCGCATTTTAGAGTATCCACTTCAAGTTATCTATGAACTGTACAGGCAACCCAGAAGTCCTTTACCGCGGACATGGCTATTCGAATAGATAATGTTAACCCTGCAGGGGTGTACTTCTTCACACATGCTCTCGCCACTTACCGCCATGTACACCTCGTGTATCTCGGCAACCTTCAAGCGGAAGCCTGGCGAGGGAGTCGGCCACGACCTGACTAACCACACAAGTCTCTCGTCCATGTTCATCGCCTATTCGGGTTCCATCCGCAAGGAGATCCGGCCGGGGTGTCGCTCACGGCCCCAAACGATGTGCGCAGGGTTCCCAAGTCCACCATCCGGGTGCCACTTGGTACACCGGGCCACTGTGTCTAATCTGTCCCAAGCCCACCTGTACCGGGTGCCACTTGGTAGGCTACTAACACTACCTACAAACACCAGAAACTAGTTGCAACTCCTGGACAAAGATCATGTTGATTAATAAGTCGAGAGGGGCACTTAGCATTCCAATGCGTGGTAGTAGCTGTTCATGGATCACAAACACAGAACTCAGTTCCTGAGGACGGCTTCAATTAGACAACCCACCATGTACTCCTACATGGCCTCTCACCGCTACCTTTACCAAATCGTGTTCACACACTTAGCTCACACACAGTAGGACATGTTCACACATCTCCAATTCATCCCAGATGAATCAGACCTGACTCAACTCTAAGCAGTAGCAGGCATGACAAACAAGCATGAATGAGTAGGCACATCAGAGCTCAAACAACTCCTACTCATGCTAGTGGGTTTCATCTATTTACTGTGGCAATGACAGGTCATGCAGAGGAAAGGGGTTCAGCTACCGCATCATGTAACAGTTGAAACGGTGTTGTCCTAATGCAGTAAAAGAGAGCAGGAGCGAGAGAGTGGGATTGTATCGGAATGAACAAGGGGGTTTTGCTTGCCTGGCACTTCCGAAGATAGTATATTTCTTCATCGGTGTCATCGAACACGTCGTCGGAAACAACGTCTACTAAGAGGGAACAACCACCAACAAACACAAAAGGAACCACAATCAATGCAATGCACATTCATATGAATGATATGTCATATTAAAGTACTGAATTGACCTAGTGCAACATTTAGTCATATTCATTGAAGTGGAATTCAAACCTATAGCAAATTCCAACTCCAAAACTAATTACCATTTATTCCATAATCATGAATTGTCCTAATCAGTGAGGTAACTTGCTCAAACATGCATGGAAATGCCATATTCAGATTCTTTGGATTTTTCTGATCATTTTTCATATATAAATCTTTTCAATCCGAGTTACAGATTATTTACTATGAATTTTAGAAGTTTAGGGTAATTCTGAAATTTCCTTATTTATTTAAAATCCAGAAATGAATTACTGCGTCAGCCTGACGTCAGTGTGATGTCAGCGGTCAACGGAGCGGCCCAGGTCAAACTTGACCAGTGGGTCCCGCGTGTCAGTTACTAACTAAACTATCCTGGTTTAATTAGCACTAATCCTAGATTAGTTAGTAGGGCCGGGCCCGCGTGTCAGTGACTCAGAGGGGAGTCAAATCTGGTCAACCAGGGTCAAACTCGCCGGAGTTGACCCGTGGCTCTTCGCCGGCGAAGCCAGAGATGGTGGATACGTTCGGGTTTGCATATCCGGCGACCAAAGGGGCGGATGAGGGCATCTATGCGGAGCTGGGACTCGCCCGCATCCATCTGTGCAAGCGGCAGGGGCTGAGGTGGCCCGAGCTTGCCAGAAACGAGCTCGTAGCGGTGGCCGGAGTTCGGGCATCGACCGGGTCGACAGCACAGAGCATGTTAGGAGCAGCGGTTGGGTGTTTTGAGCTCCTGGAGAGGCGCTGAGCGCGTTGCTATGATCGGCTGTGAGTGGAAGAGCTCAGGAGCACGGGCCTGCCGGCCATGGCAGACGGCGGCGCGGGAGCTCGCGGGGTACTGCGCTACGACATGCGGACAACGAGGGAAGAAGGGGGAAAGGGACAAGGGCTCACGGCGGGGTGAAGGGTGCAGACGGCGGGGCTGGGGACGACCCGGTTGGCACGAATCGGCGCCGGCGATCTCGGTGGCCCGAGGTAGAAGACGACGACGTCGAGGGTGTTGTGGTGCTTCCCAGCTCATGTAGATCAGTGGAGTTGATGGGGACGGCGTGGCGGATCTCTCGAGCACATTGGATGGGCGAGGGAGGGTCGGTGGCCGTGGCAACAGCGAGCGGCGGCGACGGGTCCGCTCGCCTTCGGGAGAGAGAGCGAGAGAGGCGAGGCAGGGAGAGAGGGGAGCGGTCGAGGGGGTCCAGGGTACTGCGTGGCGTTGTCCTGGGCGTCGAGGCAGCGGCGGGAAGCATGAGGTGGCCGAAAACGCACGCGCGCGCGCCATGCTTCCCCTCTGCCTACTGGCAGGAGGTAGAAGACAGCTCTGCCCTCGGTGGGCTGGGCCGCTACAGTGCCAGCACAGGTAGGCCGGCCCAGGTAACTCTCTCTCTGTTTTCTAATTTAAATTGTTTTCTGTTTTCTATTTTTCTGCAACTGTTTTGGCTTTAGTAAAAATACTAAAGCATTTTATAAAATCCTGAAATAATTTGTGGACACTTGGTGGATTAATCCAGTGGCCCACATTTAGTTTCAGAATTATTTGAGCATTTTAAATATTTATAGTAATTAAATGCTCAAATCCAAATACATAATGATTTAAATCAAAAATCCAGAGATGACCTAGAAATATATTCATCATTTTTTACAGAGGTTTTAACCTTTATCAGAATTCATGAACATTTTCAAAGGCACTTTGGGTTCATTGAAGATTATTTTAGGTTGAACCTATTTGATTTGATCTGGTGCTAGGGTTTGAACAATCCCCATTTCAGGTTTAAATGAAATTTAAACATGATGCAGTAACCAAGCTAGTCCAAGTGCATAGGAAGGCTAGGGACGTGACAGCCGCGCAGAAATCGTGGCGGCGGTCGGCGCCACAAACCTCCGTTCCCAGGCTCGCTTTGCAGCGGGCCAATCCCCGAGTTCTCTGGAGCCAAGCTACGAGGAGGAGGAAGCCGATCCAATGTTCACTGTGGAGGTCGTGGCTCAGAAGGCCCCCGATGGGTATGAGACGATGGACGTCGACTTCGTGCCGGCGTCTGAGTCCCCCATGGTGCAGGCGGACTAGCGGTTCAACATGGCGATACTAAAGGAGGACCAGGAGGCAGAGGCTCAACTCGATGCGGAGCGCGCGCATGCCGCTGCCATCGAGGCTCTCCTGCAGGCGGAATCGGATGTCATGGATGTGAACCGGGTGGCGGAGGCTCAACTTGAGGCGGAGCACGCGGATGCCGCTGCCATCGAGGCACTCCTGCAGGCGGAACCGGACGTCCTGGACATGAACCGGGCGGCAGAGGCTCGACTCGACGCAGAGCGCGCGGATGCCGCTCTCATCGACGCCCTCTTGTAGGCGGAACCGGAAGTCCTGGACTTGAACCGGGCGGCGGAGGCTCGACTCGACGCGGAGCACGCGGATGCCGCTGCCATCGAGGCCCTCCTGCAGGCGGAACCAGACGTCCTCGACTTGAACCGGGCTGTGCTCTCGTCAGTGCAGAGCGCCCACATGCTCCGCTTGAATGAGTAGCTGGAGGCCGAGGACAACCATGGTGCGGAGACACACGTCGGCAGCGACGGCTGGTTCACGCCAGCAGCCAAAGACGATGAGGCCGTCTCTTTCCGCGAGCAGTGATAGTTTTTCTTTATGTTGTTGTTTTTATGGATCTTTTGCTGTGTAAAAACATACTATTTGTTATGCAAGTCGCCTGACTTGGGTTATTCTACCATTTCAGGCAGTTGGATGAATATCCAACATCTCCTAACCCTTCTTTCCTTCTTCCTCACCTCTTCTTCTTCCTCAACAGACCACCGCACGGGCCGTACGGATACTCCCCAACATGCGGTTGGATAAACATACTCTATGAAAGAAAATTATGTGTCAGTGATAGGATGGCTGAGTTTGGTTTGTTCACATGCGACAGCACGTGTCAGTGAGGGTGCGTTCCCTTGGTTGGGTTTGCGGCGTGCAAGAGCGACTGTGTGAGGGTGCGGTGGGACTGCGGCGTGCAGGAGCGACCGTGTGAGGGTGCAGTGCCACCGCGAGAGCCGTGCGCAAGTGTACCTCCTTCTCATTCTGAAAACTTTAGGCAAGCTTGGCAAAAATGTGTGGCGAAGTTTGGCAATGCAAGGCCTAGACCCAAACAGGATAAGTACGTACATACTAGGAGTACTAGTGTTGAAAAAGAAAGGCGGGGTTTTCCTTCGCGGGATTTAATCGATACAAATCCTCGTTTCATGTGTCAATTAATGCGTATGTTTTTCTCAAAAGACCAAAGAGCTAACCATCTCACTCCTCATCGCTTGATTAATGCAGCACCATGCAAACGAACCTTCTCACTTCCGCATGCATGCAGGGGATATTAATGTCCTTGGTTGCTAACCCCATCAATTTTGCCTCGATTAGTGTTATTGGCCCTTTGCAAATTGTAGTTTTGATATACTGGCCTTGTGTAAAAAAAATGGAGGTAGTAACTATATTTGAATTCCTTGCCCATTGCGGTGACATCGATGATTTTTTTGGTGGTTTGGCGAAGTGCGTTCGACGGAGAACACCATTGAGGGAGACCACGGTAAGTCGTTCGCAAGTGCCGCCTGCAAGCCAAGACAACTGCCTTATTTGCATCCAGGAAGTCCTTTACTAATACTACTACTAGGAGTACTAGTAAGGTGAGATGGTTTCTTGAAGAAGACGATGGAGACGCGGAGTCAGCGAAGAGTGAAATGATGGTTGCTTCGTCCGTGCTTTGTGATTTGACACCTCACTGCTTTGTGATTTGTGATAGAAGGGACATGGGAGTAGACTCTGTGCTCTATACTGTACTACATGCATCCAAGCATGGGAGAAAGAGGAGAGACGTTGCATTTTTCTATTCCTTCAATCAATCAATTAGGGAGCTTCGGTTCCATCTTTTTGGCTTTGGCAACACCGTCCACAATGGTTCCCACGATGCCAAAAGCTATTTTCACATTTGGCTACACATTGTGGATTCCTTAACCGTACCACTTGGTTTTGCTCCTGTGTGCTATCTATACAAATCTCAATTATATTGATCTAAAAAATTATAGAATCAAAGATTAGTAAAAAGGAGGTGATTTTGCCGCGCGGATGGCGGGGGAGGTTTCTTATTTTCGAAGGACGTTGTCCTGGCGGTTTGCTAACATGCGGTCCCACGTGTCAGTGCTTTACCAAGCTGATCCGCGTCCCACATGAGGCAGAACAACGGCAGAAGCAACACGTGGTTAAGTTGAAGAAGATGAGGGAGAAGCGGATTCAGCAATGAGTGAAATGATGGTTGCTTCGTCCCTCAAACTTCTTTTTTTAGCATTATTACTTCGTCCCTCCAACTTAACTGCGGGAAAGGTGTGGCTTTGTGATTTAACGCCTCATTGCTCATTACTACGCCGGCGCCATGACTGGGGTGCTTCACCCCGGCTGCTCTGCACTGTATTCCAGTATGGCACATGGACCCGGTAGCTTGATGTCCCACATATCGGCGAAAGGGACTAGAAGATTTATGAAAGCGAGCGCTCCACTCTTAGGACGGAGGAGTAGACGACACAACGACCCAGTGAACTGTCACTTGTACTGTATAGTACTATAGTTTTGCTGTTTCACACGATCCATCGATACAAACCCGATTAAACAGGAAAGGGCGGGATTTTTCCCGCGCGGTAGATGATACTGGCCATACATTTCAAAGGCAATTTTAATGTATGCAAACTGAATAATTATAAGTAACAATATGATATCTAGTAAAACTAGAAACACATATGATTTATTGTGTTAGAGTGTAGTGGTAGTGCTGTATTGCATAGTTATTAGATGTAACATGCGACAACGTGTAGAGATGTAGTTTTGGAGGGCCTACAGAGAGAAAAGCGTAATATGGTCACCGAACTTCAAAATAAGCTGATTACGGTCACTGTATACGTTTTGCGGTGATTATCCGGTCACTTACTCACAGTTCAGCATCGGATTGCACTCTGTTGACCGGCCAAATAGTCTGCGTGGTGCCATGTTGACTAGTTAAATTGACCACATTCCTTGTGGGTCCCACCTATCAGTTCGCATAGAGAAAAGGTCAGATAAACACAAAATTTGCGCAGGCGCGACAAGGCTCCAACCCGTGTGCGGGAATCACCTGGTTGTGTATGTGTCTGTCAGGGCCTGATGTGTGCGCATGCACGTGTAGGTTGAGCACTTGAGTGTGAGAGTGTGTGTTGTCGTGTGGTGTACTGGTGCATGCATGCATGCGTGCGTGTGTGCATGTGAGTGTTGCATGCGTGCGTGGCTGCGTGTGTACGTGTGAGTGTTGCGTGCGTGCGTGGGTGCATGTGTTTGTGGAGTGTTGCATGGATGGAGTTCGTGTGCATGCGTGCGTGTGTGTATAATCACCACACCAGCTCCTGTGTGTTAAAACAGACGGGTCAGCATACCAATACAAGGCCACCTTGTCCGCTCTGCCCACGGTCATGACTTCAAACCACCGTCAAAATATTTTTTTGTCATTTGTTTTCATTCTTACTAACAAGATGCCCGTGCGTTGCACGTAACATCAAGGTGCATTTGTATGACTTGTTTATCTTGTGAGAGAAAAGGATGAACGAGGGAAGGCCTTATTTGCAAATGTGGAGAGGTGTGTGGGTACCTTTTTGCAAAATTGCCATAGTTTCTTTCCTATCCGTCAGATATAAATCGGACGGCCTATATTGCAGGATGGCAGGCACACCATCATCACCAACTCTGTTTTTTTATAAGAGTGTATTTTATGTATTTTATAATAGTGTAGATGTAGAGTAGATACAAGTCGACAGGTGGGCATGATGGTAGTGAGATAATGTGATGCAACAGTAGAGGTGCCACATGGAGCGTTTAACTGGTCAACTAGTCATGTCATGAGTAAATACAAAGTTGTACAGTGAGCCCGTGACTGTATAATGACCAATAAACGTCAACGGTGACCGTAATGAGTGGATTATGAAGTCTGATGTATGTATCGTGCTTTCGCTTCAAATACAATGATCGTCATTGCATATATCACGAGGGAAAGATGAAACACACGTGGATTTTCTGGGGGCTTACTTTTAGAGGACCTGGAGATAGTTTTGTGTGCACACGTGAAAGGGGCGTACGGGGGTGGGGGTATGCGATGGAGAGAGAGATGCTCTTCGTTTCTCTTTATTATGACTAACTTTGTATATAGAATAAAAATATACAAATTCACGGTGCAGAATAAATATCATTGTGGGCACCATGCAATGCAAATTAGCGTTCGTACACCTCCATATAACTTTGTAATGTTGTATATATGTAGAAACTCTAAAATAATTTTTTGGCCACACTTTATTCAAAAGGAATGTTGTATGCGAAATAAACGTGAAGAGAGGGCTTTTTAGATCAATGGGGTACGTGATGTAACATGTGTGAATGTGTAGTTGATGCATTTGGTGGGGCATAGAGAGGTATGTGTGTGTATTACGTATTCGAGAGAGGCATGGATAGAGGGGCCGACGGGGGTGGGGGCGTGGGAGAGATAGCATGAGAAATGAGAGTGGTCTAGAGAGAGAGAGAGACGAATATGACGTCACGACAAGAGATTCCATTCCTTTGAGTGTGTATATGCAAGGGGAGAGGGAATAGAGGCACCAGGAGAAATTTTCTGTGTGTGTGGTGTTTGTGTTGGTATGTGTGGGTGTGAGAAGATAATGAGACGTGGGGGCAGAGGGCGTGTCACCGCGTGAGGTCCGGTGGGTCGAGGTGAGGCCCTTCGTTCGGTTCCGTCCCGCGCCACATTGGTCGGCCCATGACACATTTAGGAAGACCCATGGATGACTAGTCGTACAAGACAAAGATAGCAGAATTGTGAAGGACTCTGTGTCCACTGACAAAGCCGGCTAGGATTTGTAACCCTAGGTTCTCAGACTAAGGTAACCCCTTTATCTCTGATATTACTATTCATCCAACCTAACTTTAAGGGGCATCCTACAGAATGCTCTGCTAGAATCATACTCATCGATTAGGAAGAGAGGTGTGAGATATAATGCGTGAGAGACAGGCGTAAAGATAATGTGCGTACGTGAGACACGTAGGCAGGTCGATGTATATAGAAAGGGTTGATGAGGATTGTGCGTGTGTATGTTTGCGAGAGGAAGAGTGCTTGTGATAAAGGTTAGTGAAAACAGTTGTAAATGGTTACGAGAGGGAGGGAGGGTTATATCTAGAGCATGTGTGCGAGAAAGACACCTCGGGAGAGAGTGTGTGAGCATGTGTGAGAGACCATCGATGGAGAGTGAAACTACACGTAAAAGACTGCTCTACACATTGATTAAAGATACAAATTGTATCCAAATATTAGGATGGGATCATGATATTTGCAATTCGCGTAAGGAGCGGTCATTGATCCATCAGACATCTAGATTCCATAGAATTTGAGCATGTCTATGTTATTATTTGACACAATTGATCCACATAGTTAGTATTTTGAATTCCAGACAATGCATCGCTTTAGCAATCGAATATAAACGTGAGTATAGTTCATGTTGTGTGTGTAAAGCACATTATACATACGAAAGTTACACAATGGACATTTATAAATAGCTACCTGTGAACTAGCATACATTTGAATTCAACTTAAGGTGGTTTAAAAAAATCAAATTCAACATGAAGTCCATTCAATTATTTGAATTTGATATGATGGCATTTGTAAACCATACTAAATTATGGGGGCACCAATCTTTGCTCTGATTTTGTACATAATAGCATATGTAGTCGTGTACAAAATAGATTCAAATTTAGCTCCTCCATTCCAAAATAATCGTAGTTATAGGATTTTCAAGTGTCAAAATTTCAAAAAGAAGCGGATAATTTAATGAGGTTTTCAAACATACAAGGTCAAATATAACGTTGTCTATTTAGGTCAATCCTCATAGTTCAAGAGTACTCTAAACGTGAATGCTTGTGTTTCAAAATTTCGAACGAAGCGCCAAAAGAGCCTCTAATCGACCGAAACCGCGTGAGACCAATGTTCGGTAGTACAAGGAAATTACTTTTCTAATAACTCCGACCCGTGAAACCTACCGGCCCGACGTCCAAAGGTCTAAACCGGGGTAGGTTTGTAGCTTCATCTAGACGCCATGCATCCGCCTCCGAAAAACATTCATACACAATGGCTGCCTAAGCACACATGCACGCGGCCGAAATCGCTCCCGCCCACTATTTGGGACACCTGAGATTACCATCCTACCCCCGACCAGCAGTAGGTCCGAAATTTAAGAGGGGGGGGGAAAGTTTGTACTTTCCCCAAATTTCAAACAAGCGCGTCCCATCTTCTATTCAAAAAAGCCAAAAACAAGCGCATCCCAGACGGAAACATGGTTTCCCCCCACCCATCTGATTCCCCATTCGCACTCCGTGGGCGCCAAAACTACCTCTCCACCAGCCGCGAAACCTCGGCGTCCTCCGTCCGCCACCCCATCCCACCCATCAACCGCCGCCCTCCTCCATCACGCTGGAGCCGATACCCCGACGTCGTCGTCCACCGCAACCTCAACCGCAACGCCCTCCACGGCTAGTAGTTGAAGCCGAGGCCGAGCCGTCTGTACCGGATCTAGTTCAACCACGTTGTCCTGCGCCTCACCGCTGCCGCTCCAACTTCGCCACCCTCCACCGCATCGGAGCTGTTCCTGCTACGCCGTCCTTCGCCGCCTCAGATCTGCTTCCCCTCCATCGACATACGGCCACGGTAACACAGTCAACAATTTGGCCATGGGTTCGTCCAAGCCTGCACCCTCCAGAACATCGGTTTCCCCGGTAAAAAGAAGAAGATCGGCGCGACATGTGGAGGTGACCACACCGGCAACCGATGAAGGTACTCCTCTTCCCTTATTCGTGCAAATCTTACGTCTCTACTTGCATGGTATTTATCCCACAGAAGACACTAGTTGACCACTTCTTCTTGATACTAGATGTTCCTAGTAACTCACGATGCACAAGGTTTCTCCTCATATACTATTTCACCTTAGCTAGAGGTCCATCGCCTCCCTGAATTTGAAGTTCTGGCCAGTTGATTCCCAATTAACGAAAGCATTCCCCGGCGTAACAGGCGCTAGTACGACTATTACACCGGGGAAGCAGTGCCTTGGTGTTTATCTTAGGGGCGTGTGTGGCCTAGAGCTACTGGCGCCCGATCTGGAGGTTGGCCGGGATTAAAGGGATGGCTTGGGGGCGCTGCCAAGCACGGCGGTGGTGTGAGGTCGATGGGAGGGCAGGGCGGCGGAGGCACGGGTCTGGGACGGTGGTCGCTGGCGGTTCGAGAAAGATCATCAACAGTGAGTGGCGAGAGGTAGACGAAGGCCATCTGCCCGTTCTTTATAGATCGGACGGTTCATTAAAAAAATTGACTGACCTATTTATTTTCAGTCGACTGTTATCTTAGGTATGACCACATGTGGTGGTGTGTTGGAGGAGTACCTGCATTTCCTGTGCTCATATATTACAAAATCATATGGAGTAGAATCTAGTTTTGTTTGCCATGCAATGTTGTAGAGCTATCATATGTCTCCTGTCATTTATTTTTCAGCCACCTGCTATCTGCTACTTTTACAGTGCACTAGTTCTGCACACACTTCAGCCATACTCTCACTATTGTGTTTTTATGCAAGGGTATTTCAGAGTCTGCCGAAAGCGAAGCAGAAAAGAAAAGAGACAAGTCGTGCCAGCTTTCTACGCGGCTAGGCGCGGCATGTTACAGCGCTTTAAAGGGTGCAGTGTCAGCAGATGGAGACGGTAAACATTGCTCTGGAGTTGATGACCTCTCTCGCAATGAACCACCATCCCGGGTGCTTGCTTTAACTTCGCGGTGTCATATGTGGTTGCATGTTCCATATGGTGTCTAGCTTGTATTCGAAAGGCCGAAGTAGGTCTTTATTAAGATAAGGAAATATATTTTTTACATGAACCACCATCCCGTGAGCACCAGAAGACAAATAGCTAGTCAGGGCACTCGCCGAGCCAGTGACAATCCCAGCAAAGACATGCATCACCTGGAAGCCAACTAAAAAGCCGCGATGGTGGCGAAGCAGCCCGCCTCCCACCAGGCTCTCAGGTCCTAGATGATTATGTTCACCACTCCAGCCAGATGTCTAGCTTGTATTGCTTCCAATTTGGTTAAATTGCATCTGCTTAGCTTACACATTATACCTTTGAATATGACATGCCTTTCTGTTTTTGGTACATACTAGTACATCTGTGTATTAACCATGTTCTTACATCAAACTAATGTTCTTGTGTATCCCTCATCAATCACTTATGACGAGGCAGGCAGGCAAGGGGATTACTCCTCATTTAAAGAATGCAGCATCAACCTCCCGACATGATTCTCAAGAAACAGAAAAGCTAGATGAAGATAGTGAACGTAGCTCTATAGTTGATTACAGCATTTCCCCTACACTAGCATCACAGGTGCTTGCTCTAACTTGGCAGCGTGATATGTGGTTGCATGTTGCATATGGTGTCTAGATTGTAATTCTTCCAATCTGGTGAAACTGCATGTGCTAGTCTGCTTAGCTTATACTCCTGTAAATGTGACATTATACCTGTTAATGAGACATGCCTTCCTGTATTTAGTACATAGTACATCTGTCTATTAAGCATGTCCTTACATAAAACTATTGTTTTTTTGTATCCCGCATCAATCAATATGACGAGACACCTTTAGTATATGCAGTGCGATATTAGTTGCATCTTTCATATGATTTATAGCATGCACTGCTTCTAATTTGTTGAAATTCCATTTATGATGGGACGCTTTTAACTTGGCAGAGTCATATTGGTTGCATCTTTCATGTGGTGTCTAGCTTGCATTGCTTCTTATTTGCTGGAATGGTTTCTGCTTAGTTTACACAAACAGTTGTGAACATGCCCTGCCGTCCTGTTTTTGGTACATATTCCATCCTGGTATCATGTGTTTGCCTTACATCAAAGTAGTGATTGTCGGTATCATGCATGAATGAGTTCTGAAGAGAGAATTTTATTACTTTTTCTTGTCGGTTTTACTTGACAATTCAAAATCAATAAAGCAGAAGGAAGTTAGCAAGGCAGCGGATAAAGGTGCTCCTTCCGAACGGAGGGCCTCTACAGTTTCTACTCCTCCACAGCCCCAAGATGATTTCCAAGACAACACATGCATAGACACTCAACAAAGCTGTGTTTATGATGAGCACGTCTCCCCTAGTGCAACATCACTTGTGCTCCCTCTAACTTGGCACTGTTATATGTGGTTGCATGTTATGTGTGATGTCTAGCTTGTATTGCTTCTAATTTTGTTGAATTCCATCTGCTTACTTTACACATTATACTTGAATAAGACACGTGTTCCTGTTTCTAGAACATACAATATCTGTCTACCACACCATGTTCTTACATCAAATTACTACTGTTGTGTAACCTACAACAATCACTTATCATAAGACACGTTTGACTTCAGAGTATGATATATGTTACATCTCACATTCTTTTCTAGCTTGTACTACTAATTTGTTGAAATGGCACTTACGACGAGACAGTTTTAACTTGGTAGAGTGATATTCATTGCATCTTTCATATGGTGTCTAGCTTTCATTCCTTCTAATTTGTTGAAATGCCTTCTCCTTAGTTTACACATCATAAGCTATGAATATGCAATGCTGTGAATATACAATGGCACTAATGACGAGAGACCTCTAACATGGTAGTGTGATGTTGTTTGCATCTTGCATATGATTTATTTCTTGTACTGCTTCACATTTGTTTAAACGCGATTTATGCTGAGACACTGTTAACTTGGCAGAGCGATATTTGTAGCATCTTTCATATGGTGTCTACATTCCATTGCATTGCTTCTAATTTGGTGAAATGTCTTCTTCTTAGTTTGCACAACATAGTTCTGGTTATCTCTTCCGTCCTGTTTTTCATACATATTACATCCTCCTATCATGTGGTTGTCTAACATCAAAGTTCAGTTCGTCTGCATCACGCATCAATTTGTTCTGAAGAACTAAATTGTTATTCGTTTTTCTTGTAAGCTTGACTTAACATGGCACAGAGAAAGAGGAAGAAACACAAAATGGCAGGGAATGAGAAGCGGATGAATCCTGCAGATTCTGCTGGTACTGATGGTGCAATAGAAGGTGAAAGTCCAGCGGAAAATTCTACAAACACGGCATCCCATGCTACACGAGCTGCAAAAAAAGCCAAACAGAAACAAATAGCTGCCACCAAACAAGGAGAGACAGCCCTAGTTCTTGCAACACCTACCACAGTACTACCAGTTGCATGACTTACTCGTGCGTCAACTGAGCTAGCAGCATGTCCCAAGCACTCTTGACACAAGACGAGTTGGCAATATGAGATGAACCTTGTGAGCTTCAACAGCAAGAAGGTAGTTGCTGGAGTCAAGTTACAGTTGCATGCTTCTTTATATGTAGTCTCATAGTTTGATGTACACTAACACTTACTATGTTCATTGTTGGACTAGCACCTAGGCGCAAGAGGAAACAAACATCAGGGATAATGCTCGATAGGTTAACTAAATCTAGAGGAGGAAGAATGGAGATCTGTTTTGAGGCAGGTTTAAAAAGGCCATGTGATGCTACAGAGTCAGCCAAGTTAGTACCAGAGGCAGCGGTTGCCGTTAGGTGTCATGTACGTATCCTCCCAACATGGATTCAGTACAGGAATGACAAAGGCGAAACCCAGTTCAATACCTTCCTCGACCATTTATCTGTAAGTATGGTTATGTATGGAAACTAGTAATATCGTCTTGCTCTGTCCCATACTTTCTAGGTTGCTGATAATGAGACTCCCATTATTTTCAACAGATGAGGTTCAAGTTGGATAGCCAAGATGATGCAACCAGACAAGCTTGCACCCATGTTTTCAAGTCTTCTCTGCGACAGTATCGGTATAACTTGAGGAAAACTCACTTTGAAGGCAAGGCTAACAGTGAACTTTCCCAAACATCTCCAGTGGAAAATATATCGGATGAAGACTGGAGGGGCCTTGTTAAATGCTGGTCTGATCCGAAGTATCAAGTACATTATATATATGTGATCAGATCACATGTTGAAGTCCTATTTACACATGTGCCACACAAATCTATCTTCTTGTAGGTGAACTGTTCAAAGAACAAGGCCAACCATACGAAAGTGAAATTCCAACAGACAATAGGATCTCGTAGCTATATTGCACACTGCGAGGCTCTTGTAATTAGCTGCCGTTTCACTCTTTTTGCTGTGCCATATTATCAGATCTATATTGACTTGTTCGAAATGCAGAGGAAAGCCCGGAAGGACCAAAAAGTACCTGAACCAAATGCTGTGGAAATCTTCAAGGACTGTCACACCAGCAAGAAGAAGGGCATGACTACACCAGTCAAAGCCGCTATTGTAAGTCCTTAATCCTCATGCCTTTTAACTACTACTTACTCTGACTTGTGCCTTGAACTGCATGGTTTGCAGCCAATGTCTATTACTCTTTTCAATTTTATACACAATTGTCTTAGCGTATCATTGCACCTTACAAGGTTTAAAAGAGAGGAGTGATGTTCCTTTGATCTTGACCCGTAATCTAGTTCCGTGCTAGACTTGCCCACACAATGTTTCAATTGCCTGTTTGTCTGTTCTCAGTTGTTTTGTGATATGAATGATGTCATACTATGCTTACTGTATTATAAACTTCGTCTCTTTATCCTTAGCCCTCAATACAATGTGAAGAAATAGACAATACATTAGCGATGGTACATGGTCATATGTTTGGAACCTGGTTTTATTATGTACTTTGCAATAAAATACAACTAATATTTTACATGGGTTCACCAGAATAAGTTCTGTATATAGACCAAAGCTATTTTGTTTGGTTTTGCTGCCTCCTTAATATCTTATGTTCTGGTACTACTAATGTAAAACCTCACCTTTTCAGCGAGCTATGAAAAAAATGGTGGAATCGCCACCTTCTGAAGGTGGCGAGGCAACTATAACCGCAATGTCAGCTCTTGCTGCAGTGTGTCAGTGCCTGTCCACTAACACTGCCAAAAGCACATTCCTGCGTAATACTGGGTTGGTTGTTAAGGAAATATCGTCCAAACTGCCTCATGATCAAGATATGCAAGCTTAAAGCAATGTTGTATCTGCGCTCCAGACACAAGTCCATTCCCTAACAGAGGCCCTTTGTGAAACAAGGAGAAACATTGCTCAATTTCGTCAAGATATGCATGGTTTTGAAACCAGACTATCAGACATTTGCTATGTTGTTCAGGAGCCTAGGGGAAATGAAGGCGAGGTTTATGGTGCTCCATCGGACAATACAGCATGAAAACGTAACAGTCAGGTCAAATGAACTGAGCTTCTGAACTTCTGGTGGTGCATTTATCTGCTAGACTGTTAAGTTTTATGCCAACCTTCCTTTTGTTATATAGTTGTAATTTGTTTTGGTGCGATACAAAATTTATTCTTAATGTGCAGCCACCGGCTGAAGAAAACAGCAAGCCATTTTTGTATAGTGTAGGTTGTTCCCTATATTTGCACTGGTGGCGATCTTTGATGCCAAGTGGATGTAATCTGTACAATCGACTTAATATCCTAGCGTTAGTTTCGGCCTTATTTATTTCCTAGTCTTCTTTTTCCCTGGTTTGCTAATGGCCGCAACTACCATGGGCCATATACGGGCCGTAGGATCCATGGGTCTCCTACGGGCCGTTGATAAATGGGCCTGTAATCGATGGGCCTCAGATCGTTGGATAAATGGGTCTACATGGGCCGTAATCGGGCGTAATTGGTATCAGCCCAGCACAGTAACGGGCCGTTAACAGGCCACAGGACTGCAAAAGCTTAATTCTATTAGAGGCATAACGGGTCGTTAATGGGCCAGAATATAGGATGGGCTGGCCAGAAATGGGCCGACTCTTGCCATAGGCCGAATTTGGCCCATTAGGGTAACAAGCCACTAACGGGCCGACTCTTGCCATGGGACGAATTTGTCCCATTTAGGGAACATGCCAGTAATGGGCCGACTCTTGCCATGGGCCGAATTTGGCCCATTAGGGGAACATGCTAGTAATGGGCCTGAAGTAATCGAGGGCCGAAAAGGAGCCCAAGAACGTACGGGACGTCAATAGGCCGAAAACTAACACGGGCTGGAAACGGCCCATGTAAATCATGGGCCGTTAACGGGTACAAAGAAAATTACTGTTCATTATGGGCTAGAGTCACCGTGGGCCTGTAAAGGGCCGAAAGATACAAAGGCCTCATATGGGCCGAAAGACGTCATGGGCCATACATGGGCCGAAAGTGAAATGGGCTGGTGTTATATTCGACGGCCCACATGATGTTGTTGGGCCGATTTCCTTTAGTGCCTAACGGGCCGTGAGTTAATGGGCCATAAAATGGGCTATTTGCGAAGAGACCGTTAACAGGCTTTTCATGGGCCAGCCATTAACTTTTGACCAAGTCAAACAGGCCGGCTTTGTAAGCTAAATGGGCCAGTGGTGGGCCGTGGCACGTGTTGACATATCATAGGCACCTATCTGACCCACTGACGAGCTGACACGTGTTTCGTCCGGCCAATAAGAATTTTACACGTGGAAATTTCCCATTGGTCGGGGCTGTCAATGGATATCGGATCCAAAACCCGACCCGATAGCTTAACGGTGTTCCGTTACGGTGGATGCCACGTGTCGGTCACCCTTGACAAAAGCACTTCTGTGACGCGCGATTTATCGTCATGGAAGTGGACACTTCCGTGATGATAATTTTGGTAATGTCATGGAACACTTGTACATCAGCACAGGTATGACTATCTTGATTCTGTCATAAAATCGTCATGGATGTACATGCATGACAGAAAACGCGACCTACTGTGACAAACACGTATCATCACAGAAGTATTTTTTTGTAGTGAATGTGGTTGACGATGTTGGAAACCTCGGGCTCAAGGGTTGCGCGCCCCGTTGGTGTTGGGCAAGTTGCCCCAGCAAGGCCCTTGCCGGGGCCGCGGAGGCCGCCCCGGCAAGGGTCTTGCCGGGGGAGTCCACCTCGCCCTCTTGCTCTTTGTGTTTCTGTCTTGGCGTTGCTTGATTGTCTTGTGGCTTCGGCTTCCCTCCCCTGCCCTGTTAAGTGTAGCCGTGGGTGTGGCTCTGACTGCCCGTGCACATGTAAAGGGGTACAAAGTAGTGCCCCTACTTCTGTACACCGAGAGGAGCCCTCGGGCCTGGGCCACACATAAGCGTGATGCGTTGTTGGGCTAGGCCCAGAATAGTGCGCGGGTAGGCGGGGCTGATTTTTACCGCAGTAACTCCTTCGTCCGCTGCGCTTCCTCACGACTCGCGTTGAATGCGTGACGTGGGGATCGTGCGTGGTGTGACCGAAGCGTGCTTGCGTGTCCCTTTAAGACTGCGGGGCCGCTGCTCGTTTACTTTCTCCGCCTTGGAACCGTCGTTCCACGTTTCACACTACGCCCGCCCCTCGCACCACGTACGCCGCATGCACGGCGCAGGGTAGGCGACAGGCGCATGGAATATGGGGAAGGCACGCGTGTGGGTCGATACCCATACCCTTTCAATTGGGCGGGGAGGGCGGTCGACGGCCTCGCTTGCTGCCACCTTAATGAGCTGGATTGGTTGAGAGTGGCGGCCGAGCCCCGATCCTGCCCCTTTATAAGGAGGGGAGGGGGAGGGATGGGACCCCTCAATCTTTCGCCATCCGCCTCCTCCCATCTTGGCTTCTTTCTACCTTCTACTATGGCGAGAGGGCGCGCTGATGCTTCGACGGTGGCAGCGAGGGTCCTTGCCCGACAACGCGCCCCTCCTTCCCAAGAGTTTGTGGCAGCGGAGCCGGCTGAGGGAGTCCTATATTAGGGGGTATCCGGACAGCCGGACTGTGTGCAACGTTCGGACTATTGAAGCATGAAGATACAAGACTCAAGACTTCGGCCCGTGTCCGGATGGGACTTTCCTTGGCGTGGAAGGCAAGCTTGGCGATCCGGATATTATATTTCCTTCCTTGTAACCAACTCCATGTAAACCCTAGCCCTCTCCGATGTCTACATAAACCAGAGAGGTTGGTCCTTAGAAGGCCGATATTACATTTCCTTCCTTGTAACCGACTCAATGTAAACCCTAGCCCTCTCCGGTGTCTACAGAAACCGGAGAGGTTGGTCCTTAGAAGGCCGATCACAATTGCAATCATACCATCATAGGCTAGCTCCTAGGGTTTAGCCTCTACGATCTCGTGGTAGATCTATTCTTGTACTACCCATATCATCAATATTAATCAAGCAGGAAGTAGGGTTTTACCTCCATCGAGAGGGCCCGAACCTGGGTGAACATCTGTGTCCCTTACTTCTTGTTACCATCAGCCTTGACGCACAGATTCGGATGCGATCTGCTCCCTGTTGGTTGTCTCCACTACCTGATAAAGAAGACACATAGATTTTTTAGGGTAAAAAGGACGGAGGTCCTGCTTTATTTCTTTATATAATATATACATTGTCAAAAAATATATACATCCTGAAAGTTGGTGGCTTAAGTATAATAAGGCCGGAGATGAGCAATATTCCATGGCCGGCGGGTCTCCTCCTCCGACTTACGTGAGTCTTTAAGCTCTCAAACATCGATGAGGTAGTATGACCCGTTGTGCAGATTCTTGCTGACCACAAAGGGCCCTTCCCAAGGTGTGGATAGCTTGTGCATATCAGACTGATCCTGGATGAGCCGGAGCACCAAGTCGCCTTCCTGAAAGGTTCTGCTCCTAACCCGGCGGCTGTGATAGCGGCGCAGGTCTTGTTGATAAATCGCCGAGCGGGCTATTGCCAAGTCTCGCTCCTCATCTAATAAGTCAAGTGCATTTTGATGAGCTTCTTCGTTGTCAGCCTCAACGTAAGCCACCACGCGGGGTGAATCGTGCCGGATGTCACTTGGCAGGACTGCCTCTGCACCATACACCATAAAGAAAGGCATGTAGCCTGTAGATCTGTTAGGCGTAGTGTTGATGCTCCATAACACAGAAGGTAACTCCTCCACCCAACAACCCGGAGTCCGATGTAAGGAGACTAAGAGCCGGGGCTTGATACCTTTCAGGATCTCTTGATTAGCTCTTTCTGCTTGACCATTGGATTGAGGATGAGCAACAGCCGAAACATCAAGCCGGATATGTTGTCTTTGACAGAACTCTTCCATGGCACCCTTGGAGAGATTAGTGCCATTATCAGTTATGATGCTATGTGGGAAACCAAAACGAAAGATCACCTTTTTCATGAATTGAACCGCCGTGGCTGCATCACACTTACTGACCGGCTCTGCCTCAACCCACTTTGTAAACTTATCCACTGCCACCAGGAGATGTGTCTTTTTATCCTTAGACCTCTTGAAAGGCCCAACCATGTCAAGCCCCCAGACTGCAAATGGCCAAGTGATTGGGATCATCCTCAATTCTTGAGCCGGCACATGAGCTCGTCGTGAGAACTTTTGACAACCGTCACATTTGCTGACCAGATCTTCTGCATCAGCATGAGCTGTCAGCCAGTAGAAACCATGACGGAAAGCTTTTGCTACTAGAGATTTTGATCCGGCATGATGGCCACAGTCCCCTTCATGGATCTCGCGAAGTATTTCTTGGCCTTCTGCAGGGGACACACAACATTGGAACGCCCCAGTGACACTTAGGCGATGTAACTCGCCGTTAACAATCGTCATAGATTTGGAGCGCCTGACGATTTGTCTTGCCAAGATCTCATCCTCAGGTAACTCACGCCGGGTCATATGAGCCAAATAGGGCACTGTCCAATCCGGGATAACGTGAAGAGCCGCCACCAGCTGTGCCTCCGGGTCTGGCACCGCTAATTCTTCCTCCGTTGGCACCTTGACAGAAGGGTTATGTAGAATATCGAGAAAGGTGTTAGGCGGCACCGGCTTACGTTGGGATCCCAGCCGGCTTAAAGCATCAACCGCCTCATTCTTCCTTAGATCAATGTGCTCCACTTGATAACCCTTGAAGTAACCAGCCAGAGCATCTACTTCACGACGATAAGCCGCCATAAGGGGATCCTTGGAATCCCACTTGCCTGACACCTGCTGAGCCACGAGATCTGAGTCGCCCGAGCATCTTACCCGACATAAGTTCATCTCCTTAGCCATCCGAAGACCATGGAGTAAGGCCTCGTACTCAGCTGCATTGTTAGTACATGGGAACATAAGCTGGAGTACATAACAAAATTTGTCAGCTTGAGGGGAAGTTAACACCACTCCAGCCCCCGAGCCTTCTAGCTGCCTGGACCCGTCAAAATGAATAGTCCAATATGTGTTATCTGGCTTCTCCTCAGGGGCCTGTAACTCCGTCCAATCATTGATAAAGTCCACCAAGGCCTGAGACTTAATAGCAGTACGTGGCATATACTTCAAATCATGAGGCCCAAGCTCAATGGCCCACTTGGCGACTCGTCCTGTAGCCTCCCTGTTCTGAATGATGTCTCCCAAAGGGGCAGAACTTACCACAGTTATAGGGTGACTTTTAAAGTACTGCTTCAACTTCTGGTTGGCCATAAACACTCCGTAAACAAGTTTCTGCCAATGTGGATACTTTTGTTTAGACTCAATGAGCACCTTACTAATGTAATAAACTGGCCGTTGAACCGGATGCTCCTTGCCAGTTTCCTTACGCTCCACCATGATGGCAATGCTGACGGCTCGTGAATTGGCAGCCACGTATAGCAGCAACAACTCTTTATCAATGGGAGCCGCAAGAACTGTTGGTTCAGACAACTATCTCTTCAAGTCTTCAAAGGAAGCATCAGCAACATTACTCCAGACAAAGGTGTCTATTTTCTTCATCATCTGATATAGCAGTAGGGCCTTCTCACCTAACCGGCTTATGAACCGGCTTAAAGCGGCAACACGACCCGCCAATCACTGAACATCATTGATGCACGCCGGTTTAGCCAGAGAGGTAATTGCCTTAATCTTCTCCGGATTGGCTTCAATGCCTCTGTTTGATACCAGAAAACCCAAAAGCTTGCCTGCAGGTACACCAAATACACACTTGGCCGGGTTAAGCATCATGTTATAAACCCGGAGATTATCAAAGGTCTCTTTTAAATCGGATATTAAGGTTTCCTTCTCTCTAGACTTCACCACAATGTTATCTACATAAGCATGAACATTACGCCCGATTTGATCGTGTAGACAGTTCTGCACACATCGCTGATAAGTCGCCTGGGCACTCTTGAGTCCAAATGGCATAGATACATAACAGAAGGCCCCAAACGGAGTGATGAAAGCCGTCTTCTCCTGGTCCTTAGCTGCCATTTTGATCTGATGATAACCAGAGTAAGCATCCAAAAATCTCAAACGTTCACAACCCGCCGTAGCATCAATGATTTGATCAATACGGGGGAGAGCAAAGGGATCAGCCGGACAAGCCTTGTTTATGTCCGTGTAGTCCACACACATCCACCAGGTGCCGTTCTTCTTGAGGACAAGCACTGGGTTAGCCAACCACTCCGGGTGAAAAACTTCAATGATAAACCCGGCCGCTAAAAGCCAGGCGACTTCTTCTCCAATAGCCTTTCGTCTTTCTTCATTAAAACACCGAAGAAACTGCCTGACCGGCTTATACTTCGGATCAATATTGAGAGTGTGCTCAGGGAGTTCCCTCGGTACACCCGGCATGTCAGAAGGTTTCCATGCAAAGATGTCCCGGTTCTCATGGATGAACTCGATGAGCGCGCTTTCCTATTTGGGATCCAAATTGCTGCTGATGCTGAACTGCTTAGAAGGGTCACCCGGGGTAAAGTCAACAAGCTTTGTCTCGGCAGCTGATTTAAACTTCAACGCTGGGTCGTGCTCTGTAGTTGGTTTCTTCAGGGAGGTCATATCCGCTGGGTCAACATTATCTTGATAAAATTTGAGCTCTTCCGCTGCACAGGCCGACTCAGCATAAAGCCGCATCGCCTTCTTCACACTCCAACGCCACCTTCCGACTTCCATGCACAGTGATGGTGCCCTTGTGACCCGGCATCTTGAGCTGCAAATAAACATAACACGATCGGGCCATAAACTTAGCATAAGCCGGCCGCCCGAACAGAGCATGATATGGGCTCCTGATTTTGACCACCTCAAACGTCAACTTCTCAGCTCTGGAGTCATATTCGTCTCCGAAGGCCACCTCCAGCTCAATCTTGCCAACTGGGTAAGCCGACTTACCAGGGACCACTCCATGGAAAATAGTGTTGGACGTCCTTAGATTTTTATCAGTTAACCCCATGCGTCGAAAGGTCTCATAATAGAGGATATTGATGCTACTACCCCTGTCCATGAGTACCTTAGTGAATTTATATCCACCAACCGAGGTGCCACCACCAAGGCCAACTGACCCGGATTATCGACTCGTGGAGGGTGATCTTCTCTGCTCCATATGATGGGTTGTTCTGACCACCTCAAATAACGAGGGATTGCCGGCTCAACAGAATTGACGGCCCTCTTATGAACCTTCTGGTTATGTTTGCATAGGCTAGTGGTAAACACGTGATACTGCCCACCATTCAACTACTTCGAGTTGCTTTGATAGCCCGACTGCCGCTGCTGCTACTCTCCTTGACCAGACTGCTGTTGATTATAGCCTCCTTAACGTCCCTGAAAGCCGGAGCCTGAGCCGCCACCCGGGCCATGAAAACCGCAAGCCCCTGAACCGCCACCAGACCCATTATTACCATCATAGGTGTTGGAATTCTTAAATGCCTTCATGATCGCGCAATCTTTCCACAGGTGCGTGGCAGGCCGTTCCATCTAACATCATGGTGAAATATTTAGCCATCGCCGCATCACTGACTTCCAACAGCTCCATGGCCATCTCATAACTCTCGATCCATGCTCCGGACTGTAAGTCGGCCGTGTAATTCGGCACCTTTCGAGGTCCCTTGAAGTCCTTGGCCAGACGTACATTGCGTAAAGCCGGTACCAAACAAGGAACACCACCGGTTCTAGTGGCTACTCCCGCCTCAATGGAGGTCGTTGGATACTCTGGAAAATCTTGATGTGCCGTCTGTTGAGCTGCTAACTGAGCCGCCCGCTCGTTCTCCTGACGTATTCGATCTTGCACCGGATTATAGCCACCGGGCTGGTTACGGCGTTGGGAGTTGCTTGACAAAGCTTCCGACTCCATGTGCCTGCTGTAACTCGGGCTCCGGCTCTGGTGAGGCGGCGCTAACCAAGGTGGGGGAGTTGAATGAATTCTGTCCCGACTGTAAGAATAGGTCTCCTGCTGAGCTAAGGCCGTCTGGAGAAGTTCTCTGACCATCCGGGTCTCCACTGCCGCTGGGTCATCACCGTCCATAGGAAGAGCCGCCAAACGTGTTGAGGCTGCGATTAAGTTCTCCATGGGGTCGGAAAAGTGACCCGGTGGAATTGGCACATAACGCAGCGGTGGCATGCTCACGTGAGGTGGTGCCATCTCCCGAGGCTGAGCCGACCCTCCTGTTCTGGCTGTCATAAGCTGATTGGCCTCTGGCGGGTTACTTGGGCCGGCTCCGGGTGTAGCGAAAAGAACCCGAGGGTCGTAATTCGGAGGTAAACGGGACTGTGTTTTTATATGTCTCCTCCTCATCACCTCATTGGATGCATTCAAGCTCATTGTGAGCTGGTAAGCTTCCGTCTGAAGCCACTGTGCCCGGGCATCTAGAGCCGCTCACTCCGTGGCTAATCTAGTGTCCTCAGCTGCCAAGGCTTCCTTGGCCTGAGATATTTCCTCACGCACCCATGCCATCTCCGCGTCATGCTCATCATTATCTGCAGGAATAACCGTTGCGGTTAACAGGGCCGTAAGCTTGTCCATGAGGTCTATCAGCACCTGAGCCGGTGGGCGCACGGGCCCGCCTACCCCGGCTGCTCCTAACCCGGACGTTACTGTTGCAGCGGCTGTAGAGTTTGAGCCGGGCTAAGTCCCAGCCATAAAGACTCCTGCCCATCTTGGCGGCTCACAGGGGTCCGGAATACTGATGCCATCGGAACAGCCCCCGAGCACGCCGTCTTGCACTTGGTACAATGAATCTGTTGAACCAGCGGACAAATCACCGTCTGAGAGGAAGGCCGTCTCACCCCTATCTTCTGATCCTTCAGAAAGTTCCTCTCCGTGGATGTAGCCCACGAGAGCACGCTTCATAACAGGTTGAGTCCGGGCCTTCCTCGCAAGCTGAGCCGTCTCGACGAGGTCGGTGCAGTTGTCCGGCTCAGGGCCCGGCTCACCCATCCGGCCGATGAACATGGATTCCGCCGAAGGGGACCCGGTATCCGTGCTCAATTGGGCCGGCGTCGGGACCCCAGCCTTCGTCGTCGATGTAGATCTTGCCGCGACGACTCTTGGTCATCCGGCCCACTACATATCCCTTGAGCCCTTCGAAGTTGCCCTTCAAGAAATCAAATCCACCGTGCGCTGGCCCCATAGTGGGCGCCAACTGTCGTGGAATTGTCACGTCAGATGTCCTCGTGAAAGGACTTAGTTGTGGAGCCATCACAACTAGGAAGCTTGAAGGGGTTAAATCGGGACAAGGGACACGAGAGGTTTTTATACTAGTCAGCCCCTTACGGTGAAGGTAAGGCCTACGTCTAGTTGGGTTGGTATTGATGTTTCGATGACCAGGGAGCGAGATACGCTATGCCCGGCTCTCGATGAGTTGTTTCTTGCCCTAAGCCGCCAGCAGGTCGTCCCCTTATATACACGGGTTGACGCCCTGTGGCCTACAGAGTCCCGGCCGGGTTATAAACAGTGTCCGGCTCGGTGACTAGTTAAATATACCTTATGATACAAGTCATGCCATTACGGCGGTTTACTACAACGGGCCTTAAGCCGCCTGTGGGCCTTAGCCCTTTATTGAACTGCCATATTCATGCTTGGTCTTGGGCTTCTCTCTGGTAAATCCTCTTTGCGTAACCCGGCCCCTCCTGGGCGGCTTACACAAATAGTTATATCCCCAACACTACCCATATCATCAATATTAATCAAGCAGGAAGTAGGGTTTTACCTCCATCGTGAGGGCCCAAACCTGGGTAAACATCTGTGTCCCTTACTTCTTGTTAACATCAGCCTTGACGCACAGATCGGGACCCCCTACCCGTGATCCGCCGGTTTTGACACCGACATTGGTGCTTTCATAGAGAGTTCCTCTGTGTCGTTGCTGTCAGGCTTGATGGCTCCTTCAATCGTCATCAACGACGCTGTCCAGGGTAAGACTTTCCTCCCCGGACAGATCCTCGTGTTCGGCGGCTTCGCACTGCAGGCCAATTCGCTTGGCCGCCTGAAGCAGATCGATAGCTATGCCCCCAGCCATCAAATCAGGTTCGGAAACCTGAACCACACGGCGGATGTCCGTGGAGACTTGATCTTTGACGAATTCGGGCCAGCGCCAGAAGCACTGAGCAGTCGCGATGAGCACGGCTTAGACCCGCTGTCGAACGTTGCTCAGGATATCACCCCGGCAAAAGCCTCAGATCTAAATCCAGGGCATGTTGCTTCGCCTAAGGATGGAGGGCTAGACCCCACCCCACAGGCCCTACCCTCATCAGCGATGGAGCCGAACACAGGTCTCACCTCTGAGGGAGCCTGTGACTCCGAACCCCTGGATTCATATCCGGATGTAGGTCCCAGTCCGCGCGCCCCCGAGCCCGCCGATCCTGGTTGGGCTCCGGTGATGGAGTTCACCGCGGCAGATGTTTTTCAGCACTCGCCCTTCGGCGACATGCTGGACTTATTGAAGTCTCTCTCCTTGTCAGGAGACTCCGGGCCGATCTATGTCCAGCTCGAGTGGGAAGCAGACAACGACGGAATTCGTTGCCCACCCACCACCCACTTCATTGCCACGATCGACAATTTAACCGACGTGCTTGACTTCGACTCCGAAGACATCGACGGTATGGACAACAATGCAGGACTACAGGGACAACTGCATACAGGGCAGTGGGCGGCCACCTCCTCATACAATATATATATAGTGGACACCCCAACGGAAACCAGTGGCGGCGAGGCAACGGAGGATAACCCCTCAGGGAGAAAAGCAAAACATGTGCGTTATCGGCACCACTCCAAGCCCCGCCACACCAAAAACGGCCCCGGAAACGAGAGCAGTCCGGACGGTGACAAAGAGGAATACAACCCTAGTCAGCCTACACTTAAGCAGGCCGGACCAATGAAGATGGGATGCTGGGAGAGGGACAATCACACACCCCCCTCCGACGACGAGGCAAGCCTCGACAATGACGAATTTGGCGTACCAGATGACCCAGTGGAACAAGTTCGCTTCAGGCGATGGCTCATGGCTACCGCAAGAAGCCTGCAAAGGAAGCAAGAGCAGCTTACAGCTGACCAAGATATGCTAGAGGATAGGTGGACCAAGATACTGGCTGCCGAAAACTACGAACTCGACAGCCCCAATAAAGGGCACACATGGCACAACTGGCTACCTCAACTCGAGCAGGAAAACCACAGGCACACACACAGACGCCCACGCATCACTACGGTCCAAGGCGGCAAGAAGCAGACACGAAGAGGCACCCTCAGGCCTCGACACAAAGGTCATAAACATCAAGACAAGGAAGCTGGTGCCAAGTCTAGCAACGCTCAGCCCGCTAAATAGACAAAGAGCAGCACAAGCCTACTCGACCGAAGCCACACACTGGATTAGCCGTGTGAAATTCACGGTACCCCGAGAAGGACGTCAAAGCATACCAGTAGAGAATGCAGGATCCTCAAAACAAAGCGGCTGGTCGCACGCCGGAAGCAATAAGGGGAGATGAATCAGCAAGACCCCCCACCCCCAGAGCGTAACAGTGCGGCCGACCGCCCAGGACCACATAAACCACGGCAAGTCAATTGCAGTGCCTCTAGACCTAGTAGTCCGGGGGCTCCAGAACACACAAAGCCCACAAGGGTATGACACCATGGAAAACATCTCCTAAAAGATGTAAGGCGCAAAGGCCAAGTTCTATTGGCCCACCACTCTAAACGGTTGTCTTTGGATCACCCAAAAATGCTACGCCAAAGAATAAATCCTCGGTACCTTCCCACCATACGATAGTTTACCGTATGCTAACGGGAAAAACCACGTCGGCTAGATTCCATGTGGTAAATTACCCAGGCCAACCATCTGGACATCCATTGCGGAGTCCGCACTACCTCACGGTCTAACGGCTGGGCACACCAGGGCCCGATTAGGGATCTTGGGAGCAACAACAAGAGGACACCTAGCTGCCTTCAAGCATTTTGCATTTGCAAACTAACAATTGACGCAGAACAGAACTGGCGGCATGGAATTATCCCGAACATACAGAGGAAGGAACATGCAGGTAGAATGCAGTTCGGATTCATTCTCGATCCACTCACAACCCCCTCCAGTCCGGCCATAACAGGTTCCGCCAAATAACACCTCTTTCCATACATCGTACTAATATGCATAGACATATCATCCTACTACAATGCGTAGACTTAAATAGCAATTACCGGCTGTTGTTTATCGTCGACGCCTATTTGCCGAAAATGACAGCCACGCTTCGCGTTCGCCTGGTTGTACCAGGGGCTCCACAGTATGGCGATAAAGTCCGACCACCTTTTTGGTCGTTCGGCACCTCGAACTTATAGCAGTATATGCATCTGCTCCGAATCATGTCTTGGGTCGTTGGTTGGGTTTGCACGGCTCCCATGTTTTGGTACCTTAAGTTCCGTTCTATCGGCTAAGGTAGCGCTGGGAGAACTACTGCGATTGAGTCCCGGTTCAGCCGGACGAGCACCTCAGTAGAGAAAGCCGAAAACCGGCTGTCATGATGAAGCGAGAGCTAGTCCGCTATTCGAGAGGTTACAAAATCCTTAAAGATTTATTCCGCACAATGCCATTATCAATGCTAAGTGCGACGGATCGGTCTTCTGATCAGGCGCCAATAGAGCCCCTAGTTTGGCCTTCCGAACACTAGGGGCTGCACCGACCATACTCGAATTCCTATGGCTAAGTGAGAGTAATAAAGCCATATAGTCCGATTGCCTGGTTCGCGGAAAGATACACCTCCTTAAAAGGACCCAACTATGGGATAAAGAGCGTTCAGATATATCCCGAACACCCCCGTATCCTTTTTACGAGGGGGCAGAAGCCGACGACTGGCCAACTCCCAGAATTTGCATACAATAAAACAGCCGCACAGGAATAACTTATGTTCAAATAAAACATGCAATATATAAAAAACATGCCATTATCCCATTTTACAACAAGCGGCACAAATACCCTCAGGGAAATATGATGTCCTTAGCACACTTGTCCGCCACAAGGCGGGTGAGGGAGTCCTAGACTAGGGGGTGTCCGGACAGCCGGACTATCATCGTCCGCCGGATTCCAAGACTACGAAGATACAAGATTGAAGACTCCGTCCCGTGTCCGGATGGGACTTTCCTTGGCGTGGAAGGCAAGCTTGGCGATACTGATATGTAGATCTCCTACCATTGTAACCAACTCTGTGTAACCCTAGCCCTCTCTGGTGCCTATATAAACCGGAGGGCTTTAGTACGTAGGACAAAACCTCCATTACAACAATCATACCATAGGCTAGCTTCTAGGGTTTAGCATCTTTGATCTCGTGGTAGATCCACTCTTGTACTACCCATATCATCAATATTAATCAAGCAGGACGTAGGGTTTTACCTCCATCAAGAGGGCCCGAACCTGGGTAAAACATCGTGTCCCTCATATCCTGATACCATCCGCCTAGACACACAGTTCGGGACCCCCTACCCGAGTTCCGCCGGTTTTGACACCGACATTGGTGCTTTCATTGAGAGTTCCTCTGTGTCGTCACCGATAGGCTCGATGGCTTCTTCAATCAACAACAACACCGTCCAGGGTGAGGCTTTTCTCCCCGGACAGATCTTCGTATTCGGCGGCTTCGCACTGCGGGCCAATTCACTTGGCCATCTGGAGCAGATCGAAAGCTACGCCCCTGGCCATCAGGTCAGGTTCGGAAGCCTAAACTTCACGGCCGACATCCGCGGGGACTTGATCTTCGACGGACTCGAGCCACAGCCGAGCGTGCCGCGCTATCACGATGGGCATGATTTAGCTCTGCCACCGGACAGTGCCTTGGTGGCCGCACACGAATCCGCTCGGGCCCTTAGTCCGAAGCCGATCGCGCAGATCGAGGACCGGTGGCTGGACACCTCCTCGGGGGCTGCAATTTCCACGGCGATGGAGCCTAACACTAACTTTGTCCCTTGCAAAGCTCATGACTCCGAGGTGCCGGACTCCCTGCCGGACTCCGAACCTCCCGCGCCCCTGCCAATCGAATCTGATTGGGCGCCGGTCATGGAGTTCACCGCCGCGGACATCTTCCAATACTCACCCTTCGGCGATATCCTAAATTCGCTAAAGCACCTCTCGCTATCCGGAGAGCCCTAGCCGGATTGCGGCCAGGATGGTTGGGATGCGGACGACAAAGAAATTCAAAACCCACCCACCACCCACTTTGTAGCCACTGTCGACGATCTAACCGACATGCTAAACTATGACTCCGATGACATCGACGGTATGGACGACGATGCCGAAGACGAACAAGAGCCAGCGCCTATAGGGCACTGGAAGACCACCTCGTCATATGACATATACATGGTGGACACCCCAAAAGATGGGGACGGTGAAGAAACAGCGGAGGCAGATTCCCTAAAGAAACAACCCAAGCGCCGACGTCAGCGGCGCCGCTCTAAATCCCGCCACAACAAGAATGGAGATTCCGGCACAAGAGATAATAACACCCCAGACAGTGCCAAAGACAATTCCCTCCAGCAAGATTTAGCGCAGGAGGATGCAGAAGCAAGCCCTCACGAGAGAGCGGCAGACGAAGAGGTCGAGGATGATAATTACATACCTCCCTCCGGAGACGAGGCAAGCCTCAACGACGACGAATTCGTCGTACCAGAGGATCCCGTCGAACAAGAGCATTTTAAACGCAGGCTTATCACCACAGCAAATAGCCTAAAGAAAAAGCAGCAGCAGCTTCAAGCTGATCAAGACCTGCTGGCCGATCGATGGACCGAGGTCCTCGCGGCCGACTCGAACGCCCCTCCAAAAGCTACCCAAAACACAAGTTGCTCCCCCGATTAGAGGAGGAAGCATACATACCTTCATCACCAGCGCACAATACGGCCGACCGACCACCCCGTGGTCGCGACAGAGAGGTATCCAGGCCCTCCACCAAGACCGTACCCCGGCATCGCTCCAAAATTACGAAGCCAAGAGGGAACGCGCCGGACTTGCGAGATATATTGGAGGACAAAGCAAGGCAATCCAGATCCATCTACGGATCACGTGGGCGCCCCACGACCCACGACAAATACCGTCGCGCCGGATACAACAACTCCGGCCAGGCCGAACACAGCAGACAACGCTCACTCGAGCTACGTCGTGATATTGCTCAATATAGAGGCACCGCATACCCGCTATGCTTCACTGACGAAGTAATGGATCATCAAATCCCTGAAGGGTTTAAACTCATAAACATTGAATCTTACGATGGCACAACAGACCCCGTGGTTTGGATCGAAGATTATCTCCTTCACATCCATATGGCCTGCGGCGACGATCTCTACGCCATCAAGTATCTCCCACTCAAGCTTAAAGGACCAGCTCGGCATTGGCTCAACAGCTTGCCCGCAGAGTCAATTGGGTGTTGGGAAGACCTGGAAGCCGCATTCCTCGACAACTTCCAGGGCACATATGTGCGACCACCAGACGCCAATGACCTAAGCCACATAATTCAGCAGCCAGACGAATCGGCTAGACAGTTCTGGACACGGTTCTTAACAAAGAAAAATCAAATCGTCGACTGTCCGGATGCAGAGGCCCTCGCAACCTTCAAACATAACATCCGCGACGAGTGGCTAGCCCGGCACTTAGGATAGGAAAAGCCGAAATCCATGGCAGCCCTCACATCTCTAATGACCCGCTTCTATGCGGGAGAGGACACCTGGCTAGCTCGCAGCAACAACCTCAGTAAAACTTCTGGCAGTCCGGATACCAAGGACCACAATGGCAGGTCGCGTCGAAGCAAAAATAAACGCCACATTAACGGCGACAACAAGGAGGATACGGCGGTCAACGCCGGATTCCGAGGCTCTAAACCCGGTCAGTGGAAGAAGCCATTCAAAAGAACCACTCCGGGTCCGTCCAATTTGGACCGAATACTCGATCGCTCATGCCAGATACATGGCACCCCCGAAAAGCCAGCTAACCACACCAATAGAGATTGTTGGGTATTTAAGCAGGCAGGCAAGTTAATTGCTGAAAACAATGACAAGGGGCTACACAGCGACAACGAGGAAGAGAGCCGACCGCCGAACAGTAGAGGACAGAAGGGTTTCCCCCCACAAGTGCGGACGATGAACATGATATACGCAACCCATATACCCAAGAGGGAGCGGAAGCATGCACTAAGGGACGTATATGAGATGGAGCCAGTCGCCCCTAAGTTCAATCCATGGTCCTCTTGCCCGATCACTGTAACACCCCGGATGTAACTTTCCATATTTGTAACTCCAACTCTTGCCATTTTCGGCTATGTGCTATGGTTATTCCCTCCGTGGTTGGGTTTTGTCTTTTGTTTTGCTTTTTGCTCATGTCATGCATCTCATATCGTGTCATCATGTGCATCTCATTTGCATACGTGTTCGCCTCATGCATCCGAGCATTTTCCCCGTTGTCCGTTTTGCATTCCGACGCTCCCACATGCACCGGCGCACCCCTCTTGTCTCTTTGTCGTGAGAGGGTGTTAAACATTCTCGGAATGGACCGAGCCTTGCCAAGTAGCCTTGGTGCACCACCGGTAGACCATCCTGTCAAGTTTCGTGCCATTTGGAGGTCGTTTGATACTCCAACGGTTAACCGGGTAACCGCATAGGCCGCTTTTGGGTTGCAGCCCAACACCCCTCCAAAACAGCCCAATAACCCATCTAAGTCACTTCCATGCTCTCCGTCGTCGGATCACGATCCCGTGGGCGAAAACCGCACCTCATTTGGAGCTCCCTAGCTCCTCCTACCTATAAAAACACCTCCTCCCCCGAAATCCCGGATCATTTCCTACCCTAACCCTAGCCCCGCTCCTCTCTGCGCGCCGGACATCGTCCGCCGGCGCCGGACACGTCCGCCACCGACCGCGTGGCCAATCAGTGGCCGCCACATGCCCGGGCCGGTCCCCAGATCACCGCCAACCCCGCGGGCCCGCGAG